>NC_056733.1:980322256-980604756 GCF_019279795.1 Protopterus annectens | reverse complement strand
GCCAAGGCTTTAGACACCATCACCCCACTCTGGAATTATAGATAAGCTCACTAAATCAGGTATAAATCACTGTGTCACAAGATGGGTTGCCAACTGGCTCATGGACAGAACCCACACTGTGAAAGTAGCGGATTCCAAATCCGACATCAGACCAGTGACAAGTGGAGTACCACAGGGTTCAGTCCTGGGTCCTCTCCTGTTTGGTATCTGCTTCTCTGAAGTGCAGGCCAACACAGAAGGTCTTTGGCTAACAAAGTTTGCAGATGACTGCAAACTAGGAGCCATAATCGAAACTCCTAACAATGTGGACAAACTACAAAAGGGCCTCACTGAGACAGATACCTGGTGTCAAAGCCATGGCCTGAAGCTCAATGCCAAAAAGTGTATTGTCATCCCCTTTGGTAAAAACTCTGTACCCATGAACTACCACATAGCTGGTAGTCTACTTAATGCCGAAAATGTGATGAGACCTTGGGACACAGGTGGACAGCAGTCTCTCCTTTGATAATCACATTGCCACAGTTGTCAGGAAATCCTTCTACGTGGCTTATCTCATCACAAAAGGATTCTCATCCAGAAAAAAAGAGGTCATTGTTCCCCTCTACTCATCACTCATTAGACCCATTATAGAGTACAACGCCCTTTTGGTATGTACCTCACAAGACATCTACAACAACTGGAAAGACCACAGAAATACCTCACAAAGACGATTACTGGCCTCAAGCAGATGCCCTATGCAGACCGTCTCAAAAAGCTACAGCTTTACTCCATCGCATATCGCCTACTCAGGGGCGATCTCTGCCTAACATACAAAGCTATGTCAAACCCAGAGCTGTTGGACATGCTCCACTTAAAGAAATCCCAATCCCTCCGAGCTACACGCTCTAGGGACCTTACCTTGTCACCACAATAAACAGAACATGCTGGAGGGATAGATTCCTGTCCCAGAGACTACCCATACTCTGGAACAGACTACCTATCTATGTCAAACAGAGCTCCTCATTAGCACTCTTCAAGAAAAATCTTGATGATTGGATGGGAAATGGGAAATTCACCCCGGGGATCACTTCTGTGGCTGTGCTCGACAGGGGCACAGGAAAATAATTTTCTTGGGTGGCGAAAGCCAGGGTACATTTTTTGGCTAGGCTTGTATGGGCCCTAGGGCCGATAGCCTAGTACCTACCTATGAAGGTGACACAGGAAAACATAACATCAGGATTTTTGCCAGGTTGAAAATTTAACAGTTCAGAGATAGCAACATTTGATGCATCTCTGATGGTTGTTAATGCTACAGCATTAATAGTAATTTTTTTTTCTGGAAAATTTTCTACGTTCCATAAAATTGATGATGTTATTGTTTGTGAAAAATGGTTAAAGAGCAATGGCTAGAAACTAACTCTGTCAGGGTATAAAATGTTTTTAATGTAACAAACATTCTAACAAAAAAATCAGGTGAAGGTGTTAAGGATTAAAGACTATTGTGAGACCTGTGATTATTATCTGCTCAGTGATAACACCAATACTGAAGACTAACTGTGACAACAAAGACAACCCCGGAACAACTGCTGGTGTGTACAGACTACCAGAATCAAGTGCTGATGACCTAAAGGAATTCAAACATTTCTTGCATAAGACACAAGAAGGAATAATAATTGTGGCTGGGGACTTACATTTGCCAGAAACAGACAGGGATAATATTCAAACAACGTTAGCAAGTATGTTACTTACAACATATATTCAAGATGAATAGTTGCTTCAGACTATAAAAAGCCTATATGAGAATGGAACAAACTAGACATTGTTTGTGTTCCTAAAGAAATTACTGTTACTTCATGTCAACTTTTACCACTGTTGATGTGCTATAAAGGACAGCGTTATAACAAAAAGTTATGTCTTACCATATATATTGGCATCTGTGTTGTCTATCTTCCATTCCTCCTCACGGTAGGATCTCTGATCTGGCTCTGCCACATTCTCCAGACCTGGATTCGACTCTCGGACTCCTCTCTCTAACCCATAATTCACTAGACCCACCCAAGCACCTCTGATCAAGTTCGCTGATTCCATACATCCATAACCCAGATAGCAAGGAATAACAGCACATGAGGCTCAGATATGGGACACAGGAGTACCACCATGTTCCACAATCCTCTACAAGAATAAGGCAGGGGGATGGCTGCGTGGGAAAGTGAGGAGAATGAAGGCAGACAACACAAATGCCAAGTTATGATAAGACAAAGAATAGTTGTGCAAAATGTTATCATAACCATAGATGTCCTTCTCTTTCATTTTGCAGTATTCCAAACTCCTGGGTTATCCTCTGCTTGCTACCTGAATATTTGGCCAGTATACAACAGCTTGTAGTCACTGTCAGGTATGTGGGACGTCTGATGTTGGCTTAGGGAGCGTGGGCCATAATAGTGATGTCTGCACGTACCTTTCCTCAGAGCTGAATGCCCCAGTCGGACCCCAGTCATAGGATAGCTGTACAAGTCCTGTGCCATCCAAGAAGGAACAGTTTAGATGGAAATAAGGGGGTAATGAAGGAGGGAATGAATACTGCAACATGGAAGAGAAGGACATCTATGGTTATGGTAAGGTTTTACACAACTATTCTATGTCCATCTATTCTCATGTTGCAGTATTCCAAACTCCTGGGCGAGTGCCAAAGCTCACTGGGAAGAAGGAGGTGGTGGTATGAAACTGTTCTCCATGAAGCCATGAAGGATTGTCCTAGCAAACCCCACTCTGGATCTGGAAATGTGATCCACCCTGTAGTGTTTAGTGAAGGTACGGACAGATGTCCGTGTAGCTGCCTCCAGAATGGATGCAGTGTCCAGTCCTTTGAAGAAGGCTCCCGATGAAGCCATGGCTCTAGTGGAGTGGGCGTTACTTTTTGAATCGAGTTGTTTCCCATAGAATGTGTAGCAAGAGGAAACAGCCCTGGAAATGCAAGCAGAAATTGTGCATTGTGTCGCCGCCCTTCCCAGAGCTCCGAGGTGAAAGGAGACAAATAGTTGCTTAGATTTCCTCATGGCCTTTGTCTTGTCAAGGTAAAATCTCAGCTGTCTGTGAACATCAAGGGAATATAAGACTCGCTCGCTGTCAGTCTGGGGGAAGAGGGAAAAAAAGGTGGGAAGGTGGATACCCTGATTTAAGGATAGTTCGCTGACCACCTTAGACATAAAGGAGGGGTTGGTCTTCAGGGTCACTATCGTTGTGGAAGATGAGGAAGGAAGGAGTTGCCAAGAGGGCCTGAAGCTCTGACACTTCTGGCTGATGTCAAGGTCATGAGGAGTACAATTTTCCAGGTACAATGTTTCAGAGATGCCTTTGGTGCTGGCTCAAAGAGGGCAACAGTGAATTTCTTTAAAGCACAATTCAGATCCCATGGAGGTGGAACCAGCCTCTTGGGGGGGCCTGAGGTGTAGTACTCCCTTAAGGAATAACTTTGGAGGGAGACAGGAAGTTAAAGGGGGATCAACAGGCAGACAGGCCAAAATAGCAGCAAGGTGTGCTTTAACAAAATCATATCATAAAACCCTGAGTTAGAACTATCTGGTGCATCTAAACTGAAAGATATATAATAAAATTCTTTCAGAGGCTAACTTGTGTCTGTATTAGCCCGTTGGGCTCGGCTCGCTCCGCACGCTACCCTGCCCCCAATTTTCACCCGCCCCACTACTGTTAGATTTACACTACTTTAAGCCACTCCCCTTATGCTAACTACCAATCAGTACCTCACACATCACTAAACAGCCCTCTCCTCTTGAGACCATTACCTTCTCTTCCATTCCTCCAAACCCGGTTAGCACAGTCAACTCTGATAACTAGCCAGCCCCCTTTACATAATGCAAACAAATAAAACAATACTAAATTACCTTACTGCCTCTACAATTTTTATTTTACCACCTTACTGCCTATGAACATTAATTTTATCTACGTATTTACTACCCAAAAGGTCAAACAGCCTCCCATGACTTCTCACACAAGACTACACACTTAACCATCCTCCACACACCCGATCGACCACCCCAACAAACTATCACCCTTGTAAAGCCACAAAACGCAATCTTAGAGACAAAGACTATATAAAACCAATAAAAAAGATCCTAAAGCTTAGAGTATCCTGTCAGTATAACCTTATAATACATGGGGACATTCATCCGAACCCTGGCCTACCTACACCAAATAACCTTCACTCCCCTACCACAACCCCCACAGTCAAGCTACCCCTATTTATTCCCACTAGTTCCCTCCTAACATTTCACCTAAATATTTTAACAATAAAATTCCCAACCTGCATGCCCTCCTAGCAACCCACTCCCCAGACATTATGTGTCTTACGGAAACATGGCTTAAACCAACTACTACTGATAATGAGATATTACCCCCAGGCTATAACATACACCGACTAGACTGTACTAACCTAGTACTACTGATAATGAGATACTACCTCCAGGCTATAATATACACCGACTAGACCGCACTAACCTAGTACTACTGATAATGAGATATTACCTCCAGGCTATAATATACACCGACTAGACCGCACCACAAAGAAAGGAGGTGGGATAGCAGTCCTTTACAAAAATACTGTTAATAGAGAAACCATACAACCGCCCCAATTCAATAATGCAGAAAGTACAGTTTTGTACCTACCATAAATGTAGATGTCCGATAGGAATGCATCTGCAGTCCTTACAAATGGGTTGTCCTGTCGTCAGGCAGCCCTTCGGTCGGCCGGATTCCAAAGTCTGGGTCTGGCCTCGGCTGGTGTCGCACTTCACCCGACGTCACAGTTGCAGTTATTCGGGTATAAAGGCATCAGCCGACACCATTGCCCCAGATGCCGGGTGCCCTCTTGGAAGGCTAAATTTGGATAAATGCCAATGATTCCAAATAGTAGAGAGCAAACACAAAAAATAAGCATGTATGTACATATATACAAACAAATACACCATAATAGATTCCCCCAGCTAGCTATAAGATGGGCAAATACCCTAGGAGCACCACAGAGGGAAGGGTGGGTAATCCTGACTGCAGATGCATTCCTATCGGACATCTACATTTATGGTAGGTACAAAACTGTACTATGTCCTTCAAGGATGCATCTGCAGTCCTTACAAATGGGTAGAATACCATAGCCAAACTGGGGGATGTGGAAAAATAAAGTTATGGTGTAGTTAGGATCCCTTGCAAAACAGCAGTGGCAAAACCTGCTCGGGATCTAGAGTATAAAGGTAAATTATAATGCTTGGCAAATGTATGCACGGAGCTCCAAGTGGCAGCCTCTAAAATGTCCTTGGTAGCCACTCCTCGTAAGAAGGCTGTGGTAGTGGCTGTAGCCCTTGTAGAGGCCTGATGTTCTCTGGAGTTTTCTTTCCATGGTAGGAGTAACAAAATCTAATGCAATTTCCTATCCACTTGGAGATTGTCTGTTTTGAAATTGCTTTTCCTTCCCTTCCTGTTGCATATGCTACCAGTAGCTGGTCAGTTTTTCTATTGCCCTTGGTCCTGTCCAGGTAGTAGCATAATTGTCTATGTACATCCAAGGTATGCAGCAGTCTTTCTCCCCTGTTCTGTGGGTTGGGGAAGAATGTAGGTAGGTGGATAGCCTGATTCAAAGAAACTCTGGAGACCACCTTAGGCATAAAGGAAGGATTTGTTCTCATGGACACTCTGTCTTGATGGAAGATCAGGAAGGGTTGTACTGCCATTAATGCCTGAAGTTCAGATACCCTTCTTGCTGAAGTGATTGCCAGCAGGAAGGCAGTCTTCCATGATAAGTATTGTAGTTCTGCTGTTGCTGCTGGTTCGAAAGGAGGAAGTGTCAATTTTTCTAGCACAAAGTTCAAGTCCCATGCTGGTAATGGTGGCTTCCTAGGAGGCTTTACATTTTTAATTCCTCTCAGAAACTGTCTGAGCAGAGGATGTGAGAAGACAGGAGGATCCAAGTCGTATTTTGCTGAAATAGCTGATGCATGAATCTTGATGGAGGAATAGGACAGGCCTGTGTGGAAGAGCTCTGCCAAGTACTCCAGGATGTTGGCTATGTTTACCAGTGACACATCTTCTCCTTTTGCAGTAGTCCAAATGAGATATCTTTTCCATTTCGCTGAATAATTTTTTCTTGTTGAGGGTCTGCGAGCCTCAAGGATAATGTCTTTAACCCTTTGGGATAAATTAGGGTTAATTGGTCTTATGCAATGTTCCAGGCAGTCAGCTGCAGAGTTTTCAGGTTTGGATGCAGATTGTTGTAGTTGTTCTGTGTTAACAGCAAGGGAACCAGGGGCAGTGGCCATATTTGTTCCCGAGACATGCTCCTCAGTAATGGGTACCAATGTTGCCTTGGCCAGTCTGGAGCTATCAGAATGATCCTTGGACGGTCCTCTTTGATCTTCAATAGCACCTTGTGCATCAAAGGAAGCGGTGGGAATGCATATGCTGTCAGGTTTTTCCAACTGAAGGATAGGGAGTCCACCTTCCAAGCAAGTGGGTGGTACGTCCTTGTGCAGAATTTCTTTAGCTGGTGATTGAGTGGGGATGCAAATAAGTCTATTTCTGGAAGCCCCCATTTTCTTGTAATGGTTTTGAAGATGTCCGGATGCAGCATCCATTCGTGGGCATCCGTGGTAGTCCTGCTTAATATGTCTGCTAGAATGTTTTGTTTTCCTGGTACAAAAATTGCTTTTAACTGAATGTTGTAGCTCAGGGCCACATTCCAGAGGTCCAGTGCCATCCGGCAAAGAGGATACGAATGTGTGCCTCCCTGCTTGTTGATGTACCACATAACTGTGGTGTTGTCTGTCCTTATCATCAATAGACCTTGTTGGAGAAATGGTCTGAATGCCTGAATTGCCAGTTTTACTGCCAGCATTTCCTTTAGATTTATGTGTAGGTGCAGCTGGTCTTGAGTCCATAAGCCTTGTATGCACTTGTCCAGCATGTGTGCCCCCCAACCGAGGTCTGAGGCGTCCGTCGTGATGGTTTGGCTTGGTTGAGTATTGTGGAAGGGCAATCCTGTGTTTGATTGACAAGCCTGAGCCCACCATAGGAATTCTTGCTTCAGGCATGGAATAATTGGAATTTGGGTTTCTAAGCTGTGCTTGTATTGAGACCATAAATTCCTTAGGTACCACTGAAGTTTTCTCATATGCAGTCTGGCATGAGGAACCAATATTATGCGGGATGCCATGAAGCCCAAGGCTTGCAGTACTTTTCTTGCTGTCAGATGGTTCTGCTTTGTTAATGCCAAGAAATAGAGAGGTAGCTGCTCCTGTTTTTCTACTGTTAGGAATGCCATTTGCTTTGATGTGTCCAACTCTGCACCCAAAAAGGTTATTCTCTGGGATGGTATCAGTTTTGACTTTTTTAAATTGACTGTGTATCCCAGGGCTTGTAGCAGGTAAATGACCCTTTGTAAGCCTTCTGCTAGCTTGTTTTTGTTGTCCGCTTGTATTAGGCAGTCGTCCAGGTAAGGGTAGATTTGGATCCCCTGAAGCCTGCAATGAGCGATTACTGATGCCAGGCATTTCGTGAACACTCTGGGCGCAGTAGATAAGCCAAAGGGCAATGCTGAGAATTGATAATGCTCTGATCCTGCAAGAAATCTGAGGTATCTTCTGCAATTTGGTCGTATGGGGACGTGCAGGTATGCCTCCTTGAGATCTAGAGTTACCAGCCAAGACTCCTTGCCCAGCATGGGAAGAAGCTGCTGTAGGGTCAGCATTTTGAATTTTGGAACAATGAGGAATGCGTTTAAAGCGGACAGATTGAGAATAGGTCTCCATTTGCCTTCTTTCCTTGGTACTAGGAAGAGTCTGGAGTAAAAGCCCTTTCCTTGCTCCATATGTGGTACCTTTTCCACAGCTCTCATCTTTAATAATTGATTTACTTGTTGCAGAGCTTCTGCCTTTTGATTTGGAGGTAGGTTTGGCATTCCTCTCTTTCCTGGTAGAGTATGGAAATGAAACCTGTAACCTTGGTCTATTGTCTGCAAAATCCACTTGTCCCTTGTGATGTAATGCCAGTTCTTTGTAAATAAAGCTAGCTTCCCGCCTAAGGGTGCTTCTAGTTGTTCCCTGGTAGGCGGTGCCAGAGCCAAGTCACTGTGATTGTCCTGTAGTAGTGGTGGTGGCTGTGTCTGTGCCTCGCTGGTTGTTACCCTGCCACTGGCGCCCCTGTAGGCACCTCTGGATTGGTTTCTGCCTCTTGAACGCCTATTCCTGCCTCTCTGTGCTTTGGAGGAGTCTGGAAAGGACCAATTCTTGGAGGGCCAATTCCTGCTAAACCTTGGAGGTTGGACCTGTAAGAAATCTTTCACTGTTTGGACAGATTTTGCCTTCTCTTCCATCTTCTTCAGCACCTGTTGTGCAGGAGAGCCAAACAAATTGACCTTGTCCATGGGAGCATCTAATAGTTTTGATTTGACATGGTCCGGTAAGGCCTGCTCTTTTAACCATGCATGCCTTCTGATAACTGTGCCAGTCATGGCTGATCTAAAGGAAGCCTCCAGTGCATCATAGCCGCATTTTAAAGAATGGTTACTAACTTGCTGAATGTTATGTACCATTTCCTGAACATATTTCTTGTCTAAAGGTTCATCAGAGGACAGTTTTTTGGTTAACTGGTCTAACATAAATTCTTGATACTGGATCATATGAAATTGACAGTTCAAGGCCCTAGCTGACAGAGTAGCAGAAGTGTAAACTTTTTTACCCCATCTCTCTAAGGACCTGGATTCCCTTTCAGAGGGGAGGGGATTTTTGGTAGAGGTAGATGCTACAGCCTTAGGCCCCTGGGAGATAGTCTCGGGATCTGCAAAAGGAGCCTTGTATAAATGGTGATGTGTGTCCGGGACCCTGTAGGATCTGCAAAAGGAGCCTTGTATAAATGGTGATGTGTGTCCGGGACCCTGTAGGATCTGCAAAAGGAGCCTTGTATAAATGGTGATGTGTGTCCGGGACCCTGTAGAACCTATCGGGCTTAGCAGGGGTCGGAGGTAATGAATCAGGAGCAGTACAAGCATCATTAAATGCATCATCTACAACAGACAGAACTGGAGGTATAGCTAAAGGCCTATGTTGTGGTAAATGCAAAAAGGTTCTAAGCCTTTTTCTGGAGTCTGAAAAATCTTGGCCCTGCCACTGAAATTGTTCCCTCATAGCATGCAAGGTTTCCCCAAAGGAAAATTCCTCAGGTGGAGAGGCAGAAGGGATGGACTCTTCAGCATCAGAGTCTTCATAAGGAGAAAAAGGAGCCTCTGGAGGGTCTGTATTATCTGAATCATCAGAGGAATCATCTATGGAAAGTGGCTCAGGGGGCTCTGCTCTAGGCCTCTTCTCTGGAGGTGGGTGAGAGGCCCTGTCTGGGAGAGGTTGGGATCCCCGGATTAAAGAAATGAGATCCTCTGCTAAACTAAGCATTTGGGAACTGGAGCTAGGCCTGTGAGAGGGGGTCTTAACAGGCACAGATTTAGTAGCTTTAGCTGCTTTAGCCCTGGCAAAGGCCTTAATAGACATGGCTGCAGGAGGCCTAGCAGCTCCACGTGCAGGGGTTGAAATATCCAAGGGAATAGTGTCAGATAATTCCTGAGAAACTACAACTGCAGGTTGGATTTCAGAAGCCGATTCCACCAGGTTGGAAGAGGCCTCGGTAGAAGGTAAGCTTTCGGCTGAAGGAAGAACCGCTTGCTCGGTTTCAGCCGAAACCGAGACACTCGCAGTTGTCTTAACCGCAGTTTCGGACCGCGAGTGTCGGTCCTTTTCCTTGCATTTTTTGGATATTTGTGAAGTCGGAGGATCCGACGGCATAATATAAGCAAAATCAGAGCCGAAAAACTGCTCAGCAAATTCCGACCGACGTCTAAGCGTCCGTCGGTTAAAAGAAGCACAGGCTAGACAAGCTGCTACGTCGTGGTCTGGGCCTAAACAAGGTAAGCAGTAAGAGTGGAAATCTTTATGAGGTATTTGTTTCCCACAAGTTAAACAGTTATTCACTTTTTCTGACATCGGCTGAGGCAAGAAAGAGTCCCCAACGGGGTACTTAGCTTTTTAGAAGTCTTCGGTAGTAGTAGAAGTATTCGGTAGTAGTAATCTCTGGTTCTGACCGACCGGCACTTGCGAACAGCTTCTGCTTCGGGCGCCACGCGGCAAGAAAGACTGAGGAAAATGGCGTTGGCTGATGCCTTTATATCCGAATAACTGCAGCTGTAACGTCGGGTGAAGTGCGACACCAGCCGAGGCCAGACCCAGACTTTGGAATCCGGCCGACCGAAGGGCTGCCTGACGACAGGACAACCCATTTGTAAGGACTGCAGATGCATCCTTGAAGGACATCTCCTCGTAACCAAACTACAGATTAACTATAACAAATGCCTGAACATAGTCTTTGCCTACATTCCACCAGGTAACAATATAAATACCCTAGCGGATATCCTATATTGGTTATCCACTACCTATCCCCAAGAAATAATAAGTTATGTACTCACCATAACGTTCCATCTGAGTAGGTGGATTCATTTGTCTGCAACCTGTGGGTATGGATCCGATATCGGATCCGAACCGGCATGGTTTATCCAGCTATGGAACCAAGCTCCTAGCTCCTCCCCTCACCCATAATGCCCTGCTCTCCCTACGTGACCTCAGATCGAGTTTGCCCTGCACCAACTACCCTAACCAAAGGGTAACACACCCTATGCAGGAAACTGAGCCAGGGGGATAGGAGGGCGGGATGGTTGCAGACAAATTAATCCACCTACTCAGATGGAACGTTATGGTAAGTACATAACTTCTAAACCTGAAGTAGGAGAATTCATTTGTCAGCAACCTGTGGGACAGAGTCCCCAGCTACCTGAATCTTGGGTGGCCATCATGGAAGGATATTCCGGAGCACCGTGGAGCCAAAGGATGCTCTACCTCTAGAAGTGACGTCCAGCTTGTAAGGAGTAATAAAGGTATGAGATGAAGCCCAAGTGGCTGCTGAACAAATGTCATCCAGAGGAACCCTAGACTTAAAGGCCGCTGAAGTAGAGACAGACCGGGTCAAATGAGCATGGACTCCCTCCGGTGCGGGCCTCACAGAGGCTTGGTACGCCAACAGAATAAAAAGAACAACAAGAGACCAGTTCCACCAAAGGATTTAATGCACACTGAAATACTTTCTCCGACGTCTCGGCCAAAGCCTTCAAGGAGAATAAAACACATGTATAGCATAACACTATATATACACACCTTCAATAAAATAATTAAACAATTAATTAATTAGAAAACATTCTAACAAGATAAAGTTTTCCAACTGAGCTCTTCATTGAGCCCAAAAGGAGACATAGTCTTAAATTTTAAAATGTACACAGTTTCTTTCTTTACTAAAACACTTTTGATGTTCATATTATTAAACTTGGATACACAAATTTGTTCTAATACTGTCCCCTTCAAGCCATCACTACAACTATTATGAACTTCTAAAAAGTGCATAGCCACAGGACTATCCTTCTTACAATTCCTGATATCTCTAATATGTTCAAGAAATCTAGTCTTGAATCCCCTCTTTGTTTCCCCAATGTAAAATTTATCACAGGGACATCGTAAAGCATATACAACGCCCACAGTGTTACAACTAAAATGACCGAAACTATCAAATCTAATATTATTAATATACTCAAAAGTGGTAACAATATGTTTGCAAACCTTACACTTACCACAAGGGAAAGTGCCTACTAGAGCTGGTTGAACATACATTTTAAAGGAAAGCATAACAAATTTAGCTTTTACTAAAAAATTTTTTATGTTTTTGCCCTTACGATAAGAAAACTTAATATTTGCATGTAACCATTGTTGCACATTCTTAATAGAGCATAAATAAAACCAAAACTGATTTACAATTTCCAAAAAACTTTTAGTAAAACAGCCAAATGTTGTAACAAAATAAATGTCATCCTTATTCACACTTTCATTATACTGTGATCTCACATTACCCCCCTTATTAACATTCCTCCACTGGGAGATAGATTTTTCAACCCTAGGTTTAGCTCCTGTTAACAGTCTAGTAAAACTATTTTCCAAAGTATCCTTACTATAACCACGAGTCAAAAAGGAACTAACCAAACAACTCATTTCTTTATGAAAGATATCAGAATTGTTACAAAGTCTTTGAATGCGTAACATTTCACCATATGGTAAAGCTTCAATTATATGAGACGGATGCCCACTTGTGCCATGTAAATACTGGCACATCCCTTCAAATTTCTTATGGGGTGAAGTTACAATACTTTGACCATCAGAAATATCTAACACTACATCCAGAAATGGAATAACACGGCCAATGTTTAATCCATCAAATTTTATGAGGTATTTGTTAACATTAATCTCATTAAAAAAATCTATAATTTGGTCTCTACTACCATCAACCAAAAATATCAAGTCATCCACATATCTAAAATATTGGATAACGTGTTCACGAAAAAATTTTTTCTTATAAACAATCTCTAATTCAAAGAGGCCCATAAATAAATTCGCATACATGGGGGCAAATGAAGCCCCCATTGCTGTACCTTGCAACTGATGGTATAAGACATTATTGAATTCAAAAATAATTATGGGTTAAACAAAAATGGACCAATTCAATAACATATTCTGTGGCCGGGGAATCCCCCAAAAAAAACCTTATAGCTTCAAGTCCAAATTGATGTAAAATACTCGTGTATAGACTTTTAACATCTATACTAACCCATAACATATTGTGATTTGGTTTAACACATTTAACTTTATCCAAAAAATCAAAAACATCAGTTATATATGAAGGTAATTTTGTAACATAAGGGGATAAAAAATGGTGTAAAAAAACACCCAAATTGTATAAAAAATATCGTGAACCAGAAACTATTGGTCGCCCTGGGGGTCTCTGCAAATTCTTATGAATTTTCGGTAGACAGTAAAACAAAGCCATCTTACAACCATCAACATTAAACTTTTTCTTAACATCTAACTGAGAAAAATAACCAAGTCTCATTCCCTTATTTATTAACTCTATATAGTCATCAATAGCTGTATAATATATTTCAGAATCAACAATCCTTTATGTGTTAACATCACACAAATGCTCCATACACATATTAAGATATTCAGAGAAATGCATGACCACTAGTTTATTCCCCTTATCTGATGGCTTAAAAACAATATCATCCATCTTACTTAAATTTAACAAAGCTTTCCACTCATGGACAGACATATTATAATCTACATTAAACCTATTGCTCATAAACTCTTTATAAGATATTTCAGTAAAATAGTTAACCAGACTAACAAACTGGCACACTTCCCCATTCAAAACATCAGGCATAAAAGTGCTTTGTGAAGGAACCTTCGAAGTATCGAAGCTGTAATATGCATTATTTTCCATGTCCGACACAGGAAAAAAAGCTATCTAATGAGCTATCTATACTATCCACTTCTGTGTCCGAATCAAAAACTCTACCTTTACTAAAAAAATATTTCAAGTGTAATTTCCTAGCAAAGGCAAAAACATCCCTTTGAGTATCGTAAAGTCGAGTAATCACAGTAGGGACAAATTTAAGTCCCTTATTTAGAACACACAATTCTATTTCGCTAAAATTATACTGAGAAAGATTAACAACATATTCAGTAGCATTTGACACAACTTGGGTATTAGAAGCAATACAAAGTTCAACGTCTTCCCCGCTTAAATCCCCCCTGTCCAAAGCGTTGCCCACCTGGGTGAGCCGACTGCTCCCATGTCCGTTTTTGTCCTTGTACTGGCGGATTTGAGAACGAGGAATTCCCCCGAAAAGTCTTGTGAAATCTTTCCCTCTGTTCAGCTGGTGGGAGACCAGGAAAGTTGCCCTCATCCCCTTCGTCTTCATAGGAAGTGTAGCCTCCTTCAGAGGCAGAAGAATTGAAAGGTGGACTGGCGGCATCGTCTGGAGAAAACCTAACTTGCTTGCGTCGTTTGGAACGCTCTGTCCTGGATAGGAAAGCCTTACTAGACTCGTAATCGCGTATATCACGCTGTAGTTTTCCTTTCTTCCTATTAACCAGGGTAACTTCATAGTCTTTTAATTTTAAGTTGGTTTGTTTGAGAAAATCATCAAAGACTGACAACGGAACAGCATTTGTTATATCAGAACAAAGTTTTTTGATATTAACACATAATTCTTTATGTTTCAATTGATCCCGTTCTATGAGTATGTGCAGCCATTCAGTCACACACTGGTGGGCAGCATTAACCCACCTTTTATGAAACAAAACTTCTGTGTCCTGATTTAAATCAAACGGACTGGAAGGATCTTTGAACACTCTCAGTCCCCTAGGGGTAGTGTCAGTCTCGACATATTTTTGTAGACCACAGATACTATAATGAACTGAAGTTTCTTTCCACATTAATTTCTCAAGTTCATCAAATAATAATTTATGTTCTGTATTTACCGCCAAGGATACTTTCCTACCCACACCAGAAAAAGGATTAGTGGGTCTCATGCGTCTCTCTTCATCCAATTTTTCCCAAACACTTTTAACTTCATTCTGAATTCTTTGTGGTAGTTGTCTCTCACCTCTATCAGCTGAATTAGAAGAGGTAGTATTAGAATTAACAAGATAATTGTCCAGGTACATTTGACTCCCCTCCATGTTGTCTCTCAAAATCCGTGGTAGATGAAACTGAGGATCGGTAGGCATCAAACTGAACGACAGGAACCAAGCAGCAAACAGCAAAAAGAACAACAAGAGACCAGTTCCACCAAAGGATTTAATGCACACTGAAATACTTTCTCTGACGTCTCGGCCAAAGCCTTCAAGGAGAATAAAACACATGTATAGCATAACACTATATATACACACCTTCAATAAAATAATTAAACAATTAATTAATTAGAAAACATTCTAACAAGATAAAGTTTTCCAATTGAGCTCTTCATTGAGCCCAAAAGGAGACATAGTCTTAAATTTTAAAATGTACACAGTTTCTTTCTTTACTAAAACACTTTTGATGTTCATATTATTAAACTTGGATACACAAATTTGTTCTAATACTGTCCCCTTCAAGCCATCACTACAACTATTATGAACTTCTAAAAAGTGCATAGCCACAGGACTATCCTTCTTACAATTCCTGATATCTCTAATATGTTCAAGAAATCTAGTCTTGAATCCCCTCTTTGTTTCCCCAATGTAAAATTTATCACAGGGACATCGTAAAGCATATACAACGCCCACAGTGTTACAACTAAAATGACCGAAACTATCAAATCTAATGTAGTGATGGCTTGAAGGGGACAGTATTAGAACAAATTTGTGTATCCAAGTTTAATAATATGAACATCAAAAGTGTTTTAGTAAAGAAAGAAACTGTGTACATTTTAAAATTTAAGACTATGTCTCCTTTTGGGCTCAATGAAGAGCTCAATTGGAAAACTTTATCTTGTTAGAATGTTTTCTAATTAATTAATTGTTTAATTATTTTATTGAAGGTGTGTATATATAGTGTTATGCTATACATGTGTTTTATTCTCCTTGAAGGCTTTGGCCGAGACGTCAGAGAAAGTATTTCAGTGTGCATTAAATCCTTTGGTGGAACTGGTCTCTTGTTGTTCTTTTTGCTGTTTGCTACTTGGTTCCTGTCATTCAGTTTTACGCCAACAGAATACACTGAGAAATCCAGCGTGACAAAGAAACTTTGGAAATTGGTTTACCCAGATTGAATTTGGCAAAAGAAATGAACAAATGGTCTGATTGCCTATGACCAGCTGTCCTATGAAGGTAAAAACGAAGCTGCCTGTGAACATCCAAGGAATGGCAGCTTGTATTCGCCTTTGTTTTGATACTTAGGGAAGAAAACAGGGAGGTTGATGGACTGATTAATGTTAGCTTCAGAAGCTACTTTAGGAAGAAAGGAGGGATTGATCCTGAGGTACACCCGGTCCAGATGAAAAATCAAATAAGGCGGTTTTCATGGACAGGGCCTGAAGCTCTGAAACTCTCTTAGCCGAAGTAATGGCTACCAAAAAAGCTGTCTTAAAGGACAAGTATTTAAGATCGACTGTGGCAGCAGGTTCGAAGGGGGGAGCTTCAAGGCCTGAAGTACCAAGGAAAGATCCCAAGGGGGAACCGTTTCTTTGACAGGGGGTCTGAGCAAAAAGGTGCCTTTTAGGAAGGTTAACTTAGCCGACATAAGAGACCCTGAATCGTGTCCAACATGGTAATGAGATATGGCCGCCAGCTGAACTTTGACCGTGGAACTACTGGTGCCATCATTAAAGAGAGTAGTAAGGAAATCTAGAACCAAAGGAAGGGGAACCGTGAAAGGATCTAGGCCTTGCCGCTCTGCCCAAATGGAGAAACGCTTCCATTTACTGCGGTAAATTTTTCTGGTAGAGGGCTTGTGGGCCGCTACCAGAATGGCCTTAACTGGGGACGAGATACCGAGTCCTGATTAGGAGTGGAACTGGAGCAGCCAAGCAGTCAACTTCAGGTTGTCCAGGTTCGGAATTGGCAGGTTCGACGGGTGTGATATCAGATCCGGAATGGGATCTAGAATCCAAGGTGGATTCACTGAATGAGACCTTAGGTAAGGGAACCAGATCTGTCGAGGCCAAAACGGGGCAATGAGGATCATTCTGCACCCCAACCGAGAGGCTTTCTGAAGTACTTGTAGCATCAGAGGTAGAGGGGGGTATGCGTCAAGAAGACCGGGAGGCCAAGCATGCACCAGAGCGTCTCTCGGAGAATCCCCTGGAGGGGGGATTAGAGCGAAAAAACTGTCGCACTTGGCGTTTAAAGGAGAAGCAAAGAGATCGCAACAGGGAGTCCCCCACTGTGCGAAGATACGTTTCGCTACTTGAAAATTGAGAGACCACTCGTACGGGGAGAGAATGGTGCGACTGAGCTTGTCCGCTGGATGTTGGTCTGACCCGGAATATGCGTTGCGATGAGAAAGCGGTTGGTGGAGATTGCCCATTCCCACACTCTCATGGCTTCTCGACATAAAGGGTAGGACCTGGTTCACCCCTGTTTGTTGATGTACCAGACCACCGACATGTTGTCTGATTGAATCGCAATTGTTCACAGGGGAAGGAGGGCCTGAAGTGCTTGCAACGCCAAGAGCACCGCACTCATTTCCAGAACATTGATATGCAGGGAGGTCTCTGAATCGCTCCACGTGCCTTGGACCATCCGGCCCGCAAAATGCCCCCCCACCCGAGGCGGGAAGCGTCCGTGGTCACCGTGGCGAGAGGGGGAGGTGCACAAAAGGGGCGGCCCCTGTGGAGGTCCGGAGAATGGAGCCACCACAAGAGAGACCGCTTGCAAGCCTTGCTGATTGCAATGGGATGATACAGGGGGAGAGAGAGAAATGACCATTGCACCTGAAGTGTCCATTGAAGCACCCGCATATTCAAGCGGGCGTGCGGAAGAAGAGTAATCGCTGCCGCCATAGACACTAGCGCCCTCAGGATCAATTCCGCAGGTGTTGAGCTGGAGTGAAGGATGGCCCGCACCTGGAGTCGCAGATTCCGAACCCCGTCTAACCTGGCTCCTATAAATTCTATTGTTTGCGTAGGGACCAGGTTGGACTTTTCTATGTTTACCGTGATGCCTAGCTTGGGAGCTAGATGAAGGAAAGAGTCTCTTTCCAAAGAGAGTAGATGCCTTGTTGGGGCGGTGAGAAGCCAGTCGTCTAGGTACGGAAAGACCTGCACCCCCTGAAGCCTCAGGTGGGCCGCAACCACTGCTAACACTTTGGTGAACACCCTGGGGGCTGTGGTGAGACCAAAGGGAAGGACCCTGAACTGATAGTGACTGGCTGCCAGCCGGAAGCGAAGAAACCTCCTGGATCGTCTGTCCATCAGAATGTGGTAGTACGCGTCCTTGAGGTCTATAGAGCACATCCAGTGATTCTCCCCTAGAAGGGGGAGGATGGACTGCAAAGTGACCATCTGGAACTTCTCTTTGGGAACTGACAGGTTCAACAGGGACAGGTCTAGAATGGGTCTTAGGTCCCCCGTCTTTTTTGGCACTAAAAAGAACCTGGAGTAGAACCCTGATCCGATCTGGTCTGGGGGGACGGGCTGGATGGCTTTTTTTCTCAGCAGATGGCCAATTTCTGCTGAAGCGGCCTCCCTCTGATCGGGTGGAACATCGGGGAGGATTTTTAACTTTGGGACATGAAGAAAGGGGATCTTGTAACCTCTGGATATAATCCGGAGTACCCAGCGGTCCGATGTAATAGACTCCCATGCCGCTAGGTGCTCCGAGAAACGTCCCCCGACTGCCTCCAGAGTTGCTGCATGGGCCGTTCAGAGAAAGGTTCCCTGGACCCAAAGTTCCTGGGAGCCCCTCTGCCTCTAGGGCGGCGTCCTCCCTGTCCTCCTCTGCCACGGAAGGACTGGTTGTCTGGAGCGGGTTGGGAATGTTGCGACTTCCGGAACCACATCTTCTTCTGGCCCTTTTGTTTCCTAGAGTAGGACCTCTGGGGCACAGAGAAGCGGACTCCGACGGCAGACAGCGTCTTCCCGTCCTTCTCGCTCTGAACCAAGGTATCGCGAACCGTCTTGCCAAAAAGGGCAGAACCGTCAAAGGGGGGCATTCGCGAATGATGCCTTGAAGGGCTCCGTAAAATAGCAGTGGCGGAGCCAGGCCTGCCATCTTGTGACTAGGCCCGCTCCCGCAGCTCTAGCGGCTCCCTCGGTAGCGTGGGAAAGTAACCGCATAGAGGCGTTAGTCACAGAACGAAGAGTGGCCATACGGGTGGAGTGCGTAAGTTTGTCCTCCTCCGATATGGACTCTGGGGGGGATGCAGTGTATTCCTTGATAAGATCGTGCTGCATCCTAATGACGTGTGCCAAATAGTTGAGCGCCCTCACTGAGAAGGTCGCTGAACTAAAGATTCGCTTCCCCAAATGGTCCATCATCCGAGACTCCTTGCTCAGGGGATGGACTGAGGGACTCTCCTGGGCGAGTTCCCTCTTAATGGCTGCTGCCGACAACATGGCATCTACTGGGGGTCCTTTGCTCCAATGGGCACGGTCAGCAGGGGGGCTAAGGATCCTGTCGGGCCTCTTTGGGATTGGCTCCACGGTGTCCGGGTCCCTCCACGCCCTGGTGGTAATAAGGTCCACCAGGGGGTCGGCAGGAGGGGACACCCAAGAGGTAGACGGGCCCGTTTCAAATACCTCCAAGAACACTGACTCGTCCAAGGAAGACTTTGGGGCAGACCACCCCCCTCTAATCGGTAACATTTCCATGATGTCTCCGAAGGAGACATCCTCAGGGGGTGATCTTGGGGAGCCTTCCCCTTCCTCCAAGTCAGTGTCTTCGGTCAAAGACTTGGGGGAGTCTATGTGCCTCCTCTTACACGAATGCTTGCGAGGTGCTTCCTCGGGGGGGGCTAACCGAGGAGCCCTCACCAGCAATGTCCAGAACCACAGGAACTGCTTGGGGCAATGAAGCGGGCTGTCCCAGTGGCCGGGTGATGGAAGCCTGGCCCAGAGCAGATGGAGTGCGGGACAGAGCCGAAGCAAGGGCCGGGGGTCCGGATGCCCTCAACAGAGCCCTCTCCACTACATCAAAAGCCGAGGGGGAGCCAGCCTCGACAATAGGATCCGAAAGTCGGCTCCCCCTCGGATCCGATGAGCGGATCGGAGCCGGCGCCGAGCCCCTTGGATCCGAGGGACCAGTGTGCTCCGACAAGGACGGTGCCGAAGGCACACTGAGTCCCTCGGATCCGAAGCTCGGGCCAAGGCTCCGAGAGGTCGGATCCGACAGACTCGAGGGCAGGGTCGGATCCGAAGTACCTAGTACTGTAGGCGCCGACCCACCCGCGGCTCCAAGGCTGCCCGGCTCCGGGCGCTCCGAACCCGGGTAGCGGGTCGGAGAAGGAGCAATGGGCTTAAAAAAGGGGGTCGACCTCCCCCCCAGAGGGGGGGGGGGCAGGGGCACTCCCATCTGCATCTGGGCCTGGATGAACCTTCGCATCATCCGGTCCAGGTCAGCATCGGAGAGGCTGTAAGTAGACCTCGACGAGGCTACCGAGGTAGGCCTCGAGTGCCGCCTCGAAGGAGGTCGGGTCTCCTCATCCTCAGGCTCCGGTGAAAAGCACGGGGACCGGAGCCGAGGAGGGGGAGAGCCAGCAGCCAGAGAGGCCGGAGGAGAAGCCCGCTTAGCCGGCGGGGCCGAAACGGAGGTCTCGGCCCGCCGCTTGTGGTGCTTCTCTCTCCGGACCTTTTTCCTGGCTTCCCTCTCCTCCGACCCTTTGGCGGGAGTTTGAATCCCGGGTGAAGGAGGGGGAGCAGGCAAGGCAGGGACTGCCGAAGCAGTGACCACCAAGGGGGCAGGGGCCGAAGCCGAATCTGGGGGCAAGAGTCCTGCCAAGACCAGCTTCGACCTCCGCTCCTTCAATGCCCTGGGGTTGAACCCTGCACAGATTGAACACCCTGAAGTGAGGTGTTCAACCCCAAGGCATCGAAAGCACCAAGTGTGGCCATCAGCAAGGGAAAGCTTATGGCCACACTCGGAGCACTTTGAAAAAATAGCCTTTGGGGCCTCAGACATCACTATTTTTTTTTTTTTTTTTTTTTTTTTAAATAGTAACAATAAAAATAACTAAAACACTCACACAAAGGCCCCAAAGAAAACACACACCAACTACGAACCAGCGAGGGGAGGGTAAAAACTGTATTAAAATAACCCAAAAAAGATATAAACCGAAGGGGAACCTATAACTTTCACACAACTAAAAAATTTTAAAGTTTTAAAACTTTTAGTTATGTACTTACCATAACTTTAGATGTTTAGGATCCATCTCGCCTACATTCTGTGCTGATGTACTCGGCACGCTATGCTATAGAGTGAAGTCTCTCATTGGCTGAGCTGTACTATTTCCCAGGATGCACCACCGCTACTTCCCCAGATCTTGTTTGTCCGCACTCATGCATACACACATAACTGTTTATATAACATTGCCAGATGTTTCAAGATGAAACAATAGAACTCGGACCGTCCGATCTCCAAGACAGGGGGAAGGAGGGTGGGTTATTAGGAATGTAAGCAAGATGGATCCTAAACATCTAAAGTTATGGTAAGTACATAACTAAAAGATGTTATGTGATCCTATCTCACCTACATTCTGTACTGATGGGACAGCGTCCCTAGCACCTGATTCCTGGGTGTCTCACTGGAAAACACTCCTGAGAACTGTGGAACCAAATGAAGCTCGCCCCCGAGATGCCACATCCAATTTGTAGTGGGAAATGAAGGTGTGCGGGGAAGACCACGTAGCCGCAGCACAAATGTCACTAATGGCAAGCTTAGAATGGAATGCTATCGAAGTAGCCATAGCTCTTGTAGAATGAGCTTTGACAGAGGTTGTAAGCTCTTTGTTAGAAGAGGAATAAGCTTGAGTAATACAGTCCCTGATCCATTTGGCAATAGTGACCTTTGTGACGGCTTTGCCCAATTTATTAACCGAAAAGGACACAAACAATTGATCTGTTTTCCGCGTTTGTTGGGTCCTGTCTAAATAAAAATGCAACGCAATTGCCTGTGAACATCCAATGTGTGGAAGATGTACTCCGCTTTGTTTGAGTACTTTGGGAAGAAAACTGGAAGTTCTAATGACTGTTGCAGGCAAAAACTGGAACAAACCTTAGGGACAAAAGATGGGTTAGGCCTGAGGGATACTCTATCGTTATGAAAAACCAGGTACGGTGGTTTGACAGATAGAGCTTGAAGCTCTGAAACCCTTCTGGCAGAAGTAATCGCGACCAGAAAGGCAGTTTTCCAAGAAAGAAGTTTCAAATCACATGTTGCTGCCGGTTCGAAGGGGGAGGAGGTTAAGGCACGTAACACCAGATCGAGATCCCACAGAGGAGCAGGATGAGAAATCGGAGGTTGTAAAAGCGCAGCACCTTTAATGAAGGTTTTACACAATCTGTTGCTCATTAAAGGTGGGTTTATAGATTCATGAAAATTGGAAATAGCTGCCAATTGTACCTTGATGGTAGAGACTGAAGAACCTTGATTGAATAGGGAAGTTAGAAATTTCAGGACTTCTGATACCAGAACAGTGATGGGATCCAGACCCCGGAGTTGAGCCCAAATAGCAAATCTCTTCCATTTGCTAGTATACAATTTCTTAGTGGCAGACTTGTGGGCCGAGGATAAGATATGTATGACTTCCGGGTCTAAAGTATGATTCCTGACTATAGTCGGACGAGGAGGAGCCAAGCTGTTAACTTCAAAGTGTGAAGGGACTGATGGAGTTGTCCCGACTGATGAATTAATAGGTCTGGGATCTGATCCAGGAACCATGGACCGTCCAGTGCACATTTCCGAAGATAGGGGAACCATACCTGACGAGGCCAGTAAGGGGCAACTAAAATCATTTTGCTCCACAAGTGAGATGCCTTTTGGATCACTCTGGGAAGGAGGGGAACTGGAGGGAAGGCGTATAGCAAGCCGGTGGGCCAAGGATGGGCTAATGCGTCCATAGGACTCTCCCCCGGAGCTGGAGAGAGAAGAACTTTCTGCATTTTGCGTTCAGCGGGGTTGCGAAAAGGTCGCAACAAGGAGTTCCCCATCTGCTGAAGATCTGAGTTGTCACTGCATCGTTCAGAGACCACTCGTGAGGAGAGAGAATAGTTCTGCTTAGTCTGTCGGCTATCACGTTGGATTTCCCAGGGATATGAGTCGCTACCAGAAAAAGTTTGGTCGCCACTGCCCATTCCCAAACTCTCATGGCCTCTCTGCAAAGGGGGTAGGATCTGGTCCCTCCCTGTTTGTTCAGATACCAGACTACTGACATGTTGTCGGAGTGAATGGCAATTACGCCCTGAGGGAGGTAATCGTGGAGGGCTTGTAGAGACAGAAACACCGCCTTCATTTCTAGAATGTTGATATGAAGGAGACTCTCGTCGGGATGACAATTGCCTTGGACTGACCTGCCCAGGTAATGCCCCCCCCCACCCCGTCTGGGAGGCGTCCGTCGTCAATGTGGCCATAGGAGGAGGTGGAACAAAGGGTCGTCCCTGATCTAGATTGGAGGGCACCAGCCACCAGTGAAGGTCCCGTTTGCAGGTTTCCGTGATCCGTATGAGGTGACTGAGGGGGAGATCCTGAAAGGACCACTGTGTCGATAGGAGCCACTGGAGAATTCTCATATGCAATCTTGCTAAAGGGACTAGGAGAACAGTGCCGACATAGAGCCTAATAGCTGCAGGACCATCCTGGCTGGAGCTTTGGATCTGAGAAGAAAGGCTCGGACTTGAGCCTGTACAGTCTGTATCCTTTCTGTAGGAAGATAGACCCACATTTGGTTTGAGTCTATCTCTACTCCGATGAACCTTATGCGCTGAGATGGCAGCAACACAGACTTTGGCCAATTGAAGGTGATTCCAAGGGAAGTGCCTAGTGATATGGTGGCTTGTAGGTTCTGCAATAGTAGACGCCTGGAGGTGGCAGTTAGGAGCCAGTCATCCAGATACGGAAACACCTGGAATCCTAGACTCCTCAGGTGAGCAGTCACGACTGCCAAACATTTGGTGAACACCCTGGGGGCTGTGGTGAGACCAAAGGGCAGTGCGCAGAACTGAAAATGACTGTCTCCCAGGCTGAAGCGCAAATGTCTCCTGGACGCCTGATCTATCAAGATGTGATAATAGGCGTCCTTGAGATCTATGGAGCACATCCAAACACCTTTCTCCAGCAGTGGGAGAATGGATTGTAAGGTGACCATTCGGAACTTGGACTTTTTGACAAATCGATTTAGGATGCTGAGATCCAAAATGGGCCTCAAGTCCCCGGTCTTTTTTGGCACCAAAAAGAATCTTGAGTAAGTCCCTAATCCGATCTGGTCTGCGGGGACCAGTTGGATGACTCCTTTTTGAAGCAGCTTTGAGATTTCTAAGGCTGCAATTTCCCGTTGACTGGGTGGTGGGTCTGGGATTTTCTTGGACAGCGGTGGAGGGTGTGAAAAGGGGATGGCGTAACCTCTGGCTATGATTCGAAGCACCCATCGGTCCTGAGTGATACCTTCCCAGGCTTTTAGGTGCCTCAAAAAACTACCCCCGACTGGCTCCGGAGCTGCACAGTCGGGCAATCCTTCAGGGATTGTGGAAGGCTGAAGAGCCACGAAAGGACTCGCGGTCTCCAGTGTTGCGGGGGCCTCTGCCACCTCTGGGACGGCGTCTTCCAGAAAAATTTCCCCCTCCTCTGCCTCTAGAAGGGGGATTGTCCTGCTGCGAGGGATAAGACTTCTGGGATTTACGGAACCACATTTTTCCTCCTCTTTTAGCCTTGGGGTAAGGCCGAAAGGGAGTGGAAAATCATGCCCCTACGGCAGTCAAAGTCTTACCTTCTTGCTCGCAGCGGGTCAATGTGTCCTTTACCTTGGGTCCAAACAAAGAGGACCCATCAAAGGGAGCTTCGGCAAAGGAAGACTTAAAGGCTTCCGCAAAATGACACAGGCGGAGCCAGGCTTGCCTCCGTAGAGCAACACCGTATCGCTCTACTCGCCCCCCCGGCTGCATATGAAATGAGCCTCATGGACGAGTTTGATATTGATGACAGCGTAGCCAACTGAGAGCCAACCATCTGGGCCAGCTGCTCAGGTAGGTTACCCAAGAGGGTATCTGAAAGCTCCTTGATCAGATCCCTCTGAAATCTGGTGAAGTGCGTCAAATAGTTCAGGGGCCTTAAGGTAAAGGCCGCTGAACTGAGGGTGCGCTTCCCGTTCCGATCCATGCTCCTAGACTCCTTATTAGGAGGATGGACGGACGTCAAAGCCTCTGCTACATCTTGTTGGGTAGCAGATGCCACCACCAGGGCATCTACAGCCACACCTTTGGTCAGAAACTCCTTCTCTGGGGGTGCTGATAAGAATTTATTTGGGCGAGTAGGCACCGGTTCCACAGAGTCTGGACGCTCCCACGCCCTTCGACAGATCAAATCTAGGAGCTCGTCGAAGGGCTGAGACACCCAGGACGCGGAGGGCTGAGCCCCGAAGGCCTTGAGGAACACCGACTCGTCAGCGGAAGGGGGGTTTGGAATGCCAGCCGCCTCGTTGTTTGAGGGCTTCCAAGATGTCTGCAAAGGAGACATCATCTGAGGACGACTTAGGGGACCCCTCCGCATCATCAAGATCGGTGTCCGACGTGAGAGACTCATCGGGGGAGTCGACGTGCTTCCTCTTGCACAGTCTTTTCCTTGGGGGTTCCTCCGAAGAAGCTTCAGAGGGACCTCCAGGAGGGGGGGGGACCCCACTGGGGGTGACCTCAGGCCCCGGGGCTCCGCTGTCTTGCGACAGGGGGACTAGAAAAGACCCAGTCTCCGTGTGTAGGGAAGGTGCCGGTGAGACCGTGGAGGTAGCCAAAGAGGATTTGGCCAAAGCACTCCTCATGGCCCTGAAGGCCGGACCGCCAGAGTCCTGGGAAGGTCCAACCCCCGGGGCCACAACAGTAGACGGCACCCCCGCAGCCGACGCACCGAGAGGAAGGCTAGGAACCGAAAACATCGGTCCCGAAGCGTCCCCACCGGGGCCAACCGAGATGGTCCGTGTACCGAACTCCGACTCGAGAGCCGGGGTTGGAGTAAGGGTCGGAGCCGACCCAAAAACCTCCATCGGCTCCACCAGCACCGGCTCCAACGATGCCGAGGCTGTTGGAGGAGGAACCAGAATTACAGGGTGGGCCATCGGCTCCAAAGCCGAATGTGCTGGAGCCGAAACTAATTTCTGGAATACAGGAGACTGAAACAGTCTTAGGAGCACCCTGTCGATGTCCGAATCCGACATCTTGGAAGATCGGGAGGAGACCGATCGGGTCCGAGCTGACTTCTCCATCGGCTCCGAAGGACTGGGGGACCGGCTCCGAATGGACTCGACCAATATCGGTGCCGAGAGAGATTCCATAGCAATTTCCCTCGGTGCCAATGAGGGCTTCGGCGCTGAAGGGGAAGTGTCTGAGGCGGCAACCCTCATCGGCTCCAAAATCAGTGGAGCCGATGAAGAAACCCGCCTCTCGAAGCCCCAGCCATCGGCTCCGAAACCAGAGGAGTCGAAGCTGGAGGCATTGAGGCAGACCGTTCCGCCCTCGGCTCCGAAGTCCGTGGAGCCGATGGAGAAGCCTGCCTAGATTTCTTAGTGGTCGGTTCCGACGGGCTGGTCGGAGCAGACGATTTCTTTTTCTTAGCTGGAGAGGGAGAGGAAAATAAGGCCTCTTCGAAGGAGGGTTTGATAAGCCCTTTTAAGATTAATTTATTCTTCCTCTCTTGGAGGACCCGAGAGGAAAAAGCGTGACACACGCTGCAGGACTCCTGAAGATGTTTGGCACCTAAGCAGTAAACGCATAAGGAGTGATCATCTGTGATGGACATTTTATAGTTGCATCTCGTGCACATTTTAAACCCGGAGGGTCTATGCTCCTTAGACATAATTGTAAACACTTTGCCAATTTGTCAGAGAAAAACACTGTATATATATATATATATATATATATATATATATATATATATATATATATATATATATATATATATATATATATAGTCACACAACAATAAAGAAAAATTTTTTTTTTTTTTTTTTTTTTTTTTTAAACAAGAGCGTAAGCCCAACAAACTTAAACGTATGAAACACCAAAAAAAGAGGGCCAAGAACCCTCTAACTTAAACAGGTACTTGACCTCTGAAACAAGAAGACTCAATAAGAACGAGGGGAAGGCCCTTCTAACTTAAACGGAAACCTTTCCCTGTCTAACACAAAATTTTACCACAAATTCCTCTCAAAAACACACGTATACACAACAATAGCTGTTAACACAGCTTTTGGATAAAGATTTAGGAAATTTCTGACAGAAATCTCTCAGAAAAAAACAGCACTTAGCTCAGCCAAGTTCGAGACCACGTCTTAGCTTGTAAGCGGCAAACGAGATCTGGGGAAGTAGCGGTGGTGCATCCTGGGATATAGTACAGCTCAGCCAATGAGAGACTTCGCTCTATAGCATAGCGTGCCGAGTCGGAGCCGAGGATCGGCTTCGAACCCATCAGTACAGAATGTAGGCGAGATAGGATCACATAACATCCCTTATTTTAAACAATAATTACACTTAGCTTTTGGAGCTCTGACGACCCAGCCTTCACCATGCGCGGCAAACTAGATCTGAGGTCACGTAGGGAGAGCAGGGCATTATGGGTGAGGGGAGGAGCTAGGAGCTCGGATCCATAGCTGGATAAACCATGCCGGTTCGGATCTGATATCGGATCCATACTCACAGGTTGCTGACAAATGAATTCTCCTACTTCAGATTAATAAGTTATGTACTCACCATAACGTTCCATCTGAGTAGGTAGCTTCATTTGTCTGCAACCTGTGGGTCTTGGATCCGATATCGGATCCGAGCCGGCAACTTGTTTCATAGCTAATGGATCCGAGCTCCTAGCTCCTCCCCTCACCCATAATCCCCTGCTAGCCCTCCATGACCTCAGATCGTGTTTGCCCCTCAATATGTACCCAAAAAGGGTATTCCAACTAACATAGATCCGCTGAAGGCCAGGGGGAAGGGGGGGGGGGTGGTTGCAGACAAATGAAGCTACCTACTCAGATGGAACCTTATGGTGAGTACATAACTTCTTAATCTGAAGTAGGGACTTCATTTGTCAGCAACCTGTGGGACAGAGTCCCCAGCTACCTGAATCTTGGGTGGCCATCATGGAAGGTTATTGCGAAGCACCGCAGAGCCAAAGGATGCTCTCCCTCTAGAAATCACATCCAGTTTGTAGTGGTTAATAAAGGTATGAGATGAGGCCCAAGTGGCTGCCGAACAAATATAATCCAATGGAACTCTAGACTTGAAGGCCGCAGAAGTAGAGATGGAAAGTACAGTTTTGTACCTACCATAAATGTAGATGTCCGATAGACATGCAACTGCAGTCATAACATGTGGGTTGTCCTGCCTCAGGCAGCCCTCGGTCGGCCGGATTCCAAAGTCTGGGTCCGACGTCGGCTGATGTCGCATTTCTCTCCGACGTCAGAGCGGCTGGAGTACATAAGCATCAGCCGACGCCATTTTCTTCAGTGTTTCTTGCCCCAGATGCCAGGTGCCCTCCAAGGAAGGCTGTAATCAAATTGGAAGACAAAAACAGGATTCCAAACAAATAAATGAGCAATAAAACAAATACACCATAACAGATATCCCCAGCTAAGAGTAAAAGGGATAGGAGTGGACCCTAGGCATAGAGGGGTATGGAGGGAGGGAAAATCCGACTGCAGTTGCATGTCTATCGGACATCTACATTTATGGTAGGTACAAAACTGTACTATGTCCTTCAAGAATGCAACTGCAGTCATAACATGTGGGTAGAATACCATAGCTTAGCTGGGGGGGGGGGGGGAGGTATGCACTAGGAAAGAGATGGTGTGGCAATCAAACCCTGCAGGACTGCCGAAGCAAAGCCTGCTCTGGATCTGGAATATAGAAGGAGATTATAGTGTTTGGAGAATGTATGCACGGAGCTCCATGTAGCAGCTTCTAGAATGTCCTTGGTAGGCACCCCTCTTAAAAATGCTGTAGAGGTGGCTGTAGCTCTGGTGGAATGTGGTCTGACATTGGCTGGAACAGTCTTTCCATGAAAGGAATAACAGAATCTGATGCAATGTCCAATCCATTTAGAAATAGTCTGTTTTGAAATTGCTTTTCCTTGGACTGCAGGGGCGTAAGCTACAAAAAGCTGTTCAGACTTCCTACTGGCCTTGGTTCTGTCCAGGTAGTATCGAAGTTGTCTATGAATGTCCAAGGTATGCAAAAGTCTTTCCCCTTATTCTCAGGATTGGGGAAGAAAGCAGGCAGATGAATGGCTTGATTTAGAGAAACCCTAGATACCACCTTTGGCATAAAAGTAGGGTTGGTCCTTAATGAAACCCTGTCTCTGTGGAAAATAATAAAGGGTGGTATTGCCATTAGGGCCTGTAGCTCCGAAACCCTTCTTGCTGAGGTAATTGCCAACAGGAATGCTGTCTTCCATGAGAGAAATTGCAAGTCAACTGAAGCTGCTGGCTCAAAAGGAGGTAGAGTCAGTTTTTCTAAGACAAAATTGAGGTCCCAGGCTGGCACTGGGGACTTTCTTGGTGGCTTAATGTTCTTGATTCCCCTGAGGAATTGTCTTAGTAAGGGGTGAGAGAAAACAGGAGGATCAGTGTTGTATCTAGCTGAAAAAGCAGATGCATGTATCTTTATGGAAGAATATGAGAGGCCGTTCTTTAACATATCTGCCAAATATTCCAAGACAAGTGGGATGTTCAGCAATGATGCATCATGTCCCTTGCTGGTATTCCAATTGCTGAATCTTTTCCACTTTGCTGGTATTCCAATTGCTGAATCTTTTCCACTTTGCTAAGTAAACCTTTCTGGTGGATGGTCTTTGAGCCTCTGTTAGTATCCGCTGAACTTCCTTGGAGAGAGATAAGCTGAAGTTATTTATGGGATCTCCCAGGCTGTTAGCTGCAGTGTCTGAAGGTTTGAATGCAGTGTTTCGAAATTGTGTTGAGTCAAAAGTAGAGGCCACTGAGGGAGGGCCCACCTCCTGGTGTGACATATGCTCCGTAGTAGTGGGTACCAGTGCTGTCTTGGCCAGTCCGGAGCTATTATGATTCCCTTGGGCTTCTCTGCTTTGATCTTTAGTAATACTGAGGCCATCAGCGGCAGAGGTGGGAATGCATAGATTGCTAGGGAGTTCCAGTTGAATGAGAGGGCATCTATTTTCCAAGCTTTTGGATGATATGTCCTTGTGCAAAATTTTGGTAGAAGATGGTTGAGGTGAGAGGCAAATAGGTCCACTTCTGGCTTGCCCCATGTCGAAGTGAGTTGTCTGAAGGCCTTCGGATGTAACCTCCACTCGTGTGGATCTGTGAAATTCCTGCTTAGGCTGTCCACCAACACAGTCTTTTCCTGGAACAAACTGGGATTGTAACTGGATGTTTAGGCTCAGTGATTTCTCCCAAAGCTGCAGTCTGCAAAGGGGGTAAGAGTGGGTGCCCCCCTGCTTGTTTATGTACCACATCACAGTGGTGTTGTCTGTCCGTATCATTAAATGGCCTTGCTGGAGTTGGTGTTGAAAGGCCTCGATGGCATGCATTACTGCCAGCATTTCCTTTTGGTTTATATGCAGATGTGTTTCCTTTGGAAACCATTGTCCTTGTATACACCTGCCTTCCATGTGCGCCCCCCATCCAAGGTCTGAGGCGTCTGTAGTCATGGTCTGTGTTATCTGTGTTTTTTTGAATGACATATCTGTGTTTTCCTAGCTCACCGAGGCCCACCACAGGAATTCCTTTTGTAGGCATGGAATGAGTGGTATGATTGTCTCCAAGTTGTTGCTGTGTTGAGACCAAATGCTTTTTAGGTACCATTGAAGCTTTCTCATGTGTAGTTTTGCTAATGGAACCAGTAGAATGCAGGATGCCATGTAACCCAGGGCCTGTAGGAATCTCCTTGCAGTAATCTGGGTGAGTTTTGCTAAACCTTTGAAGTAATGAGTTAACTTCTCTTGCTTGTCTTCTGTCAGGTAAGCCATCTGAGAGGCTGTGTCTAGTTTGGCTCCTAAGAAGATTATTTGCTGGGATGGCTGCAGTCTTGACTTTTGGAAGTTGACTGTGTATCCCAGAGCTTGAAGTAATCGTATGACATAATCCAGGTTTTTTGTCAACATCAATTTGTCGTCTGCTTGTATGAGGCAGTCGTCCAGGTACGGGTAAATTTGTATACCTTGGAGCCTGCAATGAGCAATTACTGAAGCCAGGCATTTTGTAAATACTCTGGGCGCAGTAGATAAGCCAAATGGCAATGCTGAGAATTGATAATGCTCTGGCCCTGCAAGAAATCTGAGGTATCTTCTGCAGCTGTGTCTGATAGGGACATGCAGGTATGCCTCCTTGAGGTCCAGAGTATCAGCCACGACTCCTTGCCCAGCATGGGAAGGAGTTGCTGTAGAGTCAGCATTTTGAACTTTGGTACTATGAGAAAGGTGTTTAATGCGGACAAGTCCAGTATTGGTCTCCATTGAGATTCTTTTCTTGGAACAAGGAACAGTCTTGAGTAAAACCCTGTTCTTGTTCTTGTTGTGGAACTCTTTCTATTGCTTTCATTCGAGTCAGCAGAGTGATTTGCTTGATAGCCTCTGCCCTTTGATTTTGTGGTAGGTTTGGCATGCCTTGTTTTCTTGGTAAGGTATGAAAATGAAACCTGTACCCTCGGTCTATAATGTCCAAAATCCATTTGTCCTTTGTCAGTCTGTGCCAGTTTTCTGCAAACAGAGATAATTTCCCGCCAAGGGAGCTTCTAGTTGTTCCCTGGTAGGCGGTAGTAGAGGAAAGTCATTGAGTTTGTGGTTGTTGGGCAGGTGAAACCCCTGCGTCACTTCTTTGGTTTCCTGGCTGCCATTGTCGTCCCCTGTAAGGGCCTCTGTATTGGCCTCTTCCTCGGCCACATCTGTTCTTACCCCTTTGAAACTTTTCTGGAATAGGAAAGGACCAGTTTTTTGAAGGCCAATTCCTACTGAATCTGGGGGGTTGAACCTGGAGGAAATCTTTCACAGTCTGAACTGATTTTGCTTTTTCTTGATGGTCTTTAACACATCCTTAGCATTTGCACCAAAAAGCTTGTTCTTTTCCAAAGGTGCATCCAGAAGTTTTGCTTTTACATGATCTGGTAGAGGTTGACCTTTTAACCAAGCATGTCTACGAATCACTGCCCCTGTCATAGCTGCCCTACATGAAGCTTCCAGTGCATCATATCCACACTGCAGGAAGTGATTGCTTACTTGCTGAGTGTTATGTACAGCTTCCTGCAAAGTCTTCCTGTCTAAAGGATCAGGAGAAGCTAAAGTTTTTTGTAAATCTTCTAAGAGATAATCCTGATATTGTAACATATGAAAAAGGCAATTTAAAGCTCTCATAGATAAGGTAGTGGATGTGTAAACCTTTTGCCCCATCTCTCTAATGACCTTGCTTCCCTGTTGGAGGGCAAAGGATTTTTTGAGGTGGAGGCTGAAACTCCTTTAGGCCCCTGTGAAATAGTTTCCAAATCAGCAGTATGGGCCCTGAATAAATGGGAATGAGTTTCTGGGACCCTGTAATACCTGTCTGGCTTGGCTGGAGCAGGAGGAAGAGAATCAGGGGTAGCACTAGAGTCAGAATACAAATCATCCAGAACATCAAGTACAGGAGGAATAGCTAAGGGCCTGTGCTGAGGCTTCTTAAGGAAAGTCCTAAGGCGTTTCCTAGAATCAGAATATTCCTGACCCTGCCACTTGAAATGTTCCCTCATGGTGTGCAGAACTTCCCCAAAAGAAATATCCTCAGGAGGGGAGGCCGAAGGGATGGAATCTTCTGCATCCGAGTCCTCATAGGTCTGGAAGAGCTCTTCCTGGCTATCAGAGTGGACAGAGCCCTCAGAGTCTTCATCTGAAGGAGTAAGGTCAGAGGGTTCAACCCGGGGCCTTTTATCAGGAGGATGCTGGGATGCTCTCTCAGGATGGGCCTGTGAACCTCTAATCATGGAAATAAAATCAGCAGCCATGGACATAATTTGTGTCTCCGGAGTCGGCTGAGGTAAGGATTTAGAAGTAATATGCTTTGTTTTGCTGGCTGCCTTAGCCCTAGTGTAGGCCTTAATAGACATGGCCATAGGAGGCCTGGCAGCTCCACGTGCAGGAGTAACCTTGTCAACAGCAATGGTCTCGGGCATTTCCTCGGTTTCGGTATCCGGAGGAAAGTCTATAACTGGCGGAGTAATGTCTGGAATCGGAGTCGTCGGTAATGCGGTGTCTTCGGTTCGGAGCGGTGGAGAGACCGTCTCGGAGGGAACCGGAGCACTCGCGCTAGGTTTTGGCGTGGAGTCTGTGGTAGACGCGGGCCGAGGATGTCGGTCCCGGTCTTTACGCTTTTTGGGAGTTTGCGATGTCGAAAGATCCGACGGCATGGTGTAGGCAAATTTATCGCCGAAAAAATCTTCAGCGAACTCCGCCCGGCGCCTGAGAGTGCGCTTGTTGAAGCGAGCACAGGCTACACAGGCCGAGACGTCATGGTCTGGGCCCAGGCAAGGGAGGCAGTAAGAGTGGAAATCCTTATGAGGTATTTGTTTCCCACAAAAAAGACAATTGTTAACTTTTTCAGTAATTTCTGACATCGGCTGAGGCAAGAAAAGGTCCCCAACGGGGTACTTAGCTTTTTTGATGACTTCGGTATCGTAGAATACAGGAGCTGACCGACCGGCACTTGCGAACTGCTTCTGCTTCGGGCACTGTGCGGCAAGAAAGACTGAAGAAAATGGCGTCGGCTGATGCTTATGTAATCCAGTCGCTCTGACGTCGGACCCAGACTTTGGAATCCAGCCGACCGAGGGCTGCCTGAGGCAGGACAACCCACATGTTATGACTGCAGTTGCATTCTTGAAGGACATCGAGTGGAATGTGTGCGAACTCCTTCAGGTGCGGGTCTCCCAGAGGCTTGGTACACTAACAGGATACATTGTGAAATCCAGCGTGATAGAGATATTTTTGATATTGCTTTCCCCAAATTAAATTTGGCAAAGGAAATGAACAGCTGGTCGGATTGTCTGTGACCAGCTGTTCTAGGAGTATAAAAACGTAGCTGCCTATGAACATCTAATGAGTGCAGCTTGTACTCTCCTTTATTCTGATATTCAGGAAAGAAAACCGGTAAATTTATGGATTGATTTATATTTGTTTCTGATGCTATTTTGGGAAGGAAAGAGGGATTGGTCCTGAGGTACACTCTGTCCGGATGAAAGATCAAATAAGGAGGCTTCACAGAAAGAGCTTGAAGCTCCGAAACTCTTTTCGCAGAAGTAATGGCTACAAGGAATGCTGTTTTCCAGGACAAGTATTTGAGATCTACTGAAGCAGCAGGTTCAAAAGGTGGAGCAGTCAAGGCTTGAAGAACTAGTGAAAGACCCCAAGGTTGTACGGCTTCTTTTATAGGGGGTCTAAGCAAAAAGGTGCCCTTGAGAAAGGTTTTACACAACTTGGCCGACATCAAGGGCCCTGTGTCATGTCCCACATGGTAATGGGGGATGGCAGCCAATTGCACTTTGACAGTTGAGCAACTAGCGCCTTCCTCAAAAAGTTCGGTTAGGAAGTCTAATATGGATGGAAGTAAAGGGATCTAGATTATGATGCTCTGCCCAGATGGAGAAACGTTTCCATTTACTGTGGTACACTTTCCTGGTGGAGGGTTTATGCGCTGCCACAAGGATGGCTTTGACTGGTGAAGAGATACCGGGAGTCCTAACTAGGAGTGGAACTGGAGCAACCAAGCTGTCAGCTTCAGATTGTCCAGATTTGGGGTCGGTAAGTCCGACGGATGGGAGATTAGATCCGGACTGGGATCCAGAATCCAAGGGGGATTCACTAGGTGAGACCACAGGTAAGGGAACCAAACTTGCCGAGGCCAGAATGGGGCAATGAGGATCATCCTGCTCCCCAACCGCGAGGCTTTCTGTAAGAGTTGCAGCATCAGGGGTAGAGGAGGATAGGCATAAAGTAGACCGGGTGGCCAAGCATGCACCAGAGCGTCCCTTGGGGTTTCCCCTGGAGGGAAAATCAGAGCGAAGAAATTGCCGCATTTGGTGTTTGAGGGAGAGGCAAAAAGATCGCAGCAGGGTTGTCCCCATATTGCGAATATCTGCTTCGCTACTAGTGGGTTGAGAGACCACTCATACGGGGTAAGAAGGGTGGGGCTGAGTTTGTCCGCTAGGATGTTGGCCCGCCCCGGAATGTGCATTGCAATCAGAAAGCGGTTGGTGGAAATCGCCCATTCCCACACTCTCATGGCTTCGCGGCATAGAGGGTAAGACCTGGTTCCCCCCTGTTTGTTGACGTACCAGACAACCGACATGTTGTCCGACTGAATTGCAATCGTTCCTACGGGGAGGAGAGTCTGAAGTGCTTGCAATGCTTACAGCACCGCTCTCATCTCCAGAACATTGATATGCAGGGAGGTCTCTGTATCGTTCCACGTGCCTTGGACCGTCCTGCCTGAATAATGCCCCCCCCACCCGAGGCGGGAGGCATCCGTGGTCACCGTGGCGAGAGGTGGAGGGGTGCAGAAGGGTCAGCCTGTATGGAGGTCCGGAGCATGGAGCCACCATAATAGAGCCCTCCTGCAAGCCTTGCTGATAGCAATGGGGTGATGGAGAGGAAAAGACAGAAAGGACCATTGTACTAGAAGGGTCCACTGCAGTACCCGCATGTTCAGACGGGCGCATGGAAGGAGAGTTATCGCTGCCGCCATGGAGCCCAGCGCCCTCAGGACAAATTCCGACGGTGGGGTCTCTGATTGGAGGATAGCCCGCACATGAAGTTGCAAATTCCGTAGTCGTTCGGACGTTAGAAAGGCTCGTAGATGTCTAGTGTCTATTCTGGCTCCTATGAATTCTATGACTTGTGTCGGGGCCAGAAAGGATTTGTCGGCATTGATGGTGATGCCTAACTGTGGGGCTAGGCGGAGAAATAAATCTCTGGCTGAGCAAAGTAGATGCCTTGTTGGGGCGGTCAGGAGCCAGTCGTCCAGGTACGGAAAGACCTGTATTCCCTGGAGTCTCAGGTGGGCCGCAATCACTGCTAATACCTTGGTGAACACCCTGGGGGCTGTGGTAAGGCCAAAGGGAAGGACCCTGAACTGGTAGTGACTGGCTCCCAGCCAGAAGCGGAGGACCTTCCTGGATCATCTGTCCATTAGAATGTGGTAGTACGCATCCTTGAGGTCTATAGAGCACATCCAATCGCTCTCCCTTAGAAGGGGGAGAATAGATTGAGGAGTGACCATTCGGAATTTTTCCTTAGTTACAGACAGGTTCAAGTGGGACAGGTCTAGAATCGGTCTCAGGTCCCCCGTCTTTTTTGGCACCAAAAAGAACCTGGAGTAGAACCCTAATCCGAGCTGGTCTTGGGGGACGAGCTGGATGGCTCTTTTTCTTAGCAGCTGCTGAATTTCTGTGGCTGCAGCCCCCCTCTGATCGGGTGGTACATCGGGGAGGTTCTTGAATTTGGGGACATGAAGTAATGGGATTTTGTACCCTCTGGATATAATTCGAAGCACCCAGCGGTCTGTCGTGATGGACTCCCATGCCGCTAGGTGATCCGAGAAGCGCCCCCCGACTGCCTCCAGAGTGGAGCAGTCGGGCAACCCTTCAGGGCTGCTGCGTGGGCCGGTCAGAGAAAGGTTCTCTGGACCCAAAGTTTCTCGGAGCCCCTCTGCCCCTGGGGCGGCGTCCTCCCTGTCCTCCTCTGCCACGGAAGGACTGGTTGTCCAGAGTGGGTTGGGAATGTTGCGATTTCCGGAACCACATCTTCTTCTGACCCTTTTGGTTCTTCGAAAAGGACCATTGGGGAGCAGAGAAGCGGACTCCGATGGCAGACGTCGTCTTCCCGTCCTTCTCGCTCTGGACAAGTGTCTCGCGAACCGTTTTGCCAAACAGGGCAGAACCATCGAAAGGGGCGTTCGCAAAGGATGCTTTAAATGGCTCCACAAAGTCACAATGACGGAGCCAGGCCTGACGTCTCATGACTAGGCCCGCTCCGCTAGCTCTAGCGGCTCCCTCGGTGGGGTGGGACAATAGCCGCATAGAGGTATTTGAAATGGATCTCAGAGTGGCCATTCAGGTGGAGTACAATTGTTTGTCCTCCGCCGACATGGACTCAGGGGGGGAGGCAGCGTATTCTTTGATAAGATCCCGCTGCATCCTGATGACATGTGCCATATAGTTCAGAGACCTTACCGAGAAGGTCACTGAACTAAAAAACTCGCTTCCCTAAGCGGTCCATCGAGCGGGACTCCTTGCTCGGTGGATGGACTGAGGGGCTCTCCTGAGCTAGTTCCCTCTTCGTGGCTGCCGCCGTCAACATGGCATCTACGGGGGGGACTTTTGCTCCAGTGTGACCGGTCTGTGGGGGGGCCTAGTATCCTGTCCGGGCATTTGGGTATTGGCTCCACGGTGTCCAGGTCCTTCCACGCCCTGGTGGTAATAAAGTCCACCAAGGGGTCAGCCAGAGGGGACACCCAAGAGGTAGACGGGCCTGCTTTGAATGCCTCCAGAAACACGGACTCGTCGGAGGAAGACTTGGGGGCAGACCACCCACCTCTGATCCTCAGCATCTCCATGATGTCTCCAAAGGAGACATCCTCAGGGGGTGATCTTGGGAAGCCTTCCCCTTCATCCAAGTTCGCGTCCTCAGTTAAGGACTCAGGGGAGTCCAAGTGCCTCCTCTTGCACTTATGCTTGCGGGGCACTTCCTCGGGGGGGCTGTCCGAGGAGGTCTCGCCAGCAACATCCTGTTCCAATGGAACTACCTGGGACACTGAAGAAGGCTGTCCCTTAGGCCGGGTGATGGAAGCCTGGCCCAGCAGAGAGGGAGTGCAGGGTGGAGCCGAGACAAGGGCCAGGGGTCCGGATGCTCTCGACAGAGCCCTCTCCACTACATCGAAGGCCGAGGGGGAACCACTCTCTCTGGGCTCCGAGAGTCGGCTCCCACTCAGATCCGATGAAGGGATTGGAACCGGCACCGAGACCATCGGATCCGAAGGACCAGTGTGCTCCGACCTGGACGAAGCCGAAGGCACACTGAATCCCTCGGATCCGAAGCTCGGCCCACGGCTCCAAGAGGTCGGATCCGACAGACTCGAGGGCAGGGACGGATCCGAAGTACAAAGTACTGTCGGCGCCGACCCACCCCCGGCTCCGACGCTGCTCGGCTCCAAACGCTCCGAACCCGGGTAGCGGGTCGGAGAAGGAGCAATTGGAGTGAAAAATGGTGTTGAGCTCCCCCCCGAAGGGGGGGGCAAGAGCACTCCCATCTGCAGCTGGGCCTGGATGAATCTTCGCATCATCCGGTCCAAGTCTGCATCAGACATGCTGAATGTTGATCTCGAAGAGGCCACGGCCTGGAATGCCGCCTCGATAACCTCGATGGAGATTGGGCCTCCTCCTCCTCGGGCCCTGGGGAGAAACAAGGAGATCGGAGCCGAGGAGGAGGAGACCTAGAAGCAGTGGAGGGAGAAGCCCGCTTAGCTGGCGGAGCCGAAGCGGAGGCCTTGGCCTGCCGCTTGTGGTGCTTCTCCCTCCATTTCTCCCTCCTAGCCTCCCTGTCCTCCGGCGCTTTAGCGGGAGTTTGAGTCCCGGCCGAAGGAAGGGGGGCAGGAGTGGTAACAACCACAGCCTGTGGTAGTGCCACGGGAGCAGCGGAGGCCGGAGCAGAGTCTGGGGGCAAAAGTCCCACCAGGACCAGCTTCGACCTCCGCTCTTTCAGTGCCCTGGGGTTGAACACTGCACAAATGGTACAGCCTGAGTTGAGGTGTTCAACCCCAAGGCACCAAACGCACCGAGTGTGGCCATCAGCCGGGGAGAGCTAATGGCCACACTCGATACATTTAGAAAAAATGGCTTTTGGGGCCTCAGCCATACTTTAAAGAAAAGAGGGAGTGCTACACAAACACACAGGCCCCAAAAACACAACACACACACACACACACACACACACACACACACACACACACACACACACACACACACACACACACACACACACACACACACACTAACGACCAGCGAAGGGAGGGAAAAAAACTAAGTAAAAAAATGTAATACTACACGGAACCTAACTCTTACACACTTTTTTAAATTAAGGTAGAGAAATTTGACAGGAAAAACAGACTTAACTGACGATTGTTTTGCTAGAGCTCAAGGAATCCAGCCATCCACAAGTGCGGCAAAGTAGATCTGAGGTCATGGAGGGTTGGCAGGAGATTATGGGTGAGGGGAGGAGCTAGGAGCTCGGATCCATTAGCTATGAAACAAGTTGCTGGCTCGGATCCGATATCGGATCCAAGACCCACAGGTTGCTGACAAATGAAGTCCCTACTTCAGATCCATAATTCTTGGTGACTACCGATTGGCACTCCTGCTCCTCCAACCCCCCCCCCCCATCACCCCTATAAACTTATCTGGGTTTTAAGCTTACTATAACCTCTCCCACTAGGATCAACAAACCAACCAACAGGGAAAGCATCCTAGACTGGATATTAGTCAATAACCAACCCCAACTGCACACAGTTGGGGCTCTCCCTCACGACCTTAGTGATCATCTACTAACCTATATCATAAAACACAAGGCAGGCACCCCCCACCAGACCAAATACAAAACACTTAGAAACAGGAAGAACTTCAACCCTACTATTCTCCTAAATTAATTAAATGCAGCTGACTGATCAAAACTAAAACATCTAACATTAGAAGAGGCCATAGCTTACTATAACGCTAAATTCCTGCGTATCCTTGATTCCCATGCTCCAGCACGTACGATACAAACTAAAATCAAACGCAGCACCATGGCTCACAAAAGATACCAAGTCAAAAATCAAAACTAGAAGCAGAGCCTGGGCCAGCTGGCGATCAACTAAAGCCCCACTTGACCATTTAAAATACCACCAACTCAGGAATGAAACAAAAAATCTATTCTACTACATAAAAAAAGCTACCACCAAAATCTCCTACATAAACATCAAAACAACCCTCAAATGTTCTGGGCAGGCTTAAATCAACTTCAACCCCTGCAAACCTCACCCATAATTCCCCAGAGACCACAGCTGGCACCTATAATAACTTTTTCAGTGAAACAATCCAATCCCTAGCAAATCAACTAACACCCACAAATTTCAACCCCACCGCCAATATACCCAGTAATCATCCCCAACCCATCTCCACCACTTTTATGAAAACACTATGATCCCTCATAAAATCATCCAAGGCGAGCTTTGAAAGAAAAATTGCCAAGGACTCCAAAGATAACCACAAGGCATTCTTTAGCTATGTCAAGAATCTAAGTGGCAATGCTCAGATCTACTCGGAGTTAGTGCAGAATGGCACAAAATACACTGAACCGACAGACATCGCCAACATCCTGGCAGACAGGTTCAGCGCAAAAGTACAGTTGTGTACCTACCATAAATGTAGATGTTAGAGTGTATTCGCTGTTGCAGTCATTACTCTTGGGTTATCCTGCTGGCAGGCTACCTGCAGTCGGCCAGAATTCCAAAGTCTAGGTCCGGCATCGGTTGCTGTTGCCTCTTCCTTGACATCAGTGCACCAGGGGTATAAAAGATGCAGCCGACGCCATTTTCTTCAGTTTTTCTCGCCCCAGATGTCAGGTGCCCCAAATAGGTAGGCTGAAAAGTATACCAATAAGAAATGCATGCACAAAAATAACATTTCCTTCATCTACAAGCAAATACACCAAAAAGGTTGTATAGGGTACAGAAGTGTAGACAAGTCCCAGCAAAGAGAAGGGGGATGGTGAGTGGGTAACCTGGACTGCAACAGTGAATACACTAGAACATCTACATTTATGGTAGGTACACAACTGTACTATGTTAATTGTGTTTCACTGTTGCAGTCATTACTCTTGGGTTGAATCCCAAAGCTGAGGATGGGTGGCTGGGCTAAATAGGATTAGGAGAGGCTATGAGGCCATGCAGAACTGCAGTGGCAAAGCCTGCTCTGGACTTAGAGTAGAAAGGCAAGTGGTAGTGCTTTGTAAAGGTGTGCACTGAACTCCAAGTTGCAGCCTCTAAGATTTCTTTGGTGATCCTGCAGCATATGACACTAAAAGTTGCTCAGTCTTTCTGAAACCTTTAGTTCTGTCCAAGTAGAAGCGTAACTGCCTGTGTATGTCCAAAGAATGCAGAATTTTTTCACCCTTGTTCTGTGGATTTGGGTAAAAGGTAGGCAAGTGAATGGTTTGATTGAGGGCCACACTGGACACCACCTTAGCCATAAATGTAGGGTTTGTCCTCAGAGAAACCCCGTCTGGATGAAAAATGATGAAAGGTTCCACAGCCATGAGTGCTTGTAACTCCGAGACTCGCCTTGCAGAGGTTATGGCTAGAAGCAGAGCTATTTTCCAGGATAAGAATTTAATATCCGCTGTTGATGCTGGCTCGAAAGGAGACAGTGTGAGTTTTTCCAAAACATAATTGAGGTCCCAGGCCGGAATTGGTGCTCTCCTTGGAGGCCTAATGTTTTTGGCCCTCTGCGGTACTGCCTTATTAAAGGATGAGAAAAGAGGTGGTTCCGTATTGTAATGTGCAGAAATGGCAGAGGCATGAATCTTAATTGATGAGAAAGAAAGGCCTTTGTTCAGCATCTCAGTTAGGTATTGTAAAATCTGAGGAATATTTGGTACAGACGTGTCAATGCCTTGTTCCTGGTTCCAAGCACAGAAACTCTTTCATTTTTCTGCATACGATTTTTTGGTTCTGGGCCTCCTGGCCTCCAAGAGAACATCCATAACAGCTTTTGAAAGAGGAGTTTTCCGAATGGCTACATTATCCGCCATGCTGCCAGATTTAAGGTCCTGAGTTGGTTGTGCAGGATCTGATTGTTTTGTTGGATCAACAAGTGAGAAGTTTGAGGCAATATCCATGCTGGACCTTGAGACAAGCTCTTTAGGATTGGGTACCACTGCTGGCGTGGCCCGTCTGGTGCAATCAGAATCCCTTTTGGCTTCTCTTGTCTGACCTTTAGGAGTACTCTGGGAAGGAGAGGCAGAGGGAGAAAAGCATATACTGTTAGATTGTTCCAGCTGAATGATAGGGCGTCCACTTTCCATGCTTGCTCGCAGTAAATCTTTGTGCAAAATCTCTGCAATTGACAGTTGTGAGGGGAGGCAAATAGATCTATGTCTGGGCATCCCCATTTTCTTATTATCTTCCTGAAGATTTGTGGATCCAGTTTCCATTCATGAGGTTTCTGCTTAGTTCGTCTGCCAGAGTACTTGTTTTTCCTGGTAGGAATTGTGCTTGTAGGTGAACTTGAAAAGCCAATGTTGTGTCCCATAAGGTCATTGTTTGTCTGCAGAGGGGGTAAGAATGAGTACCTCCCTGCTTGTTTATGTACCACATGACCGTAGTGTTGTCTGTCTTTATCAGTAATTGTCCTGGATGAAGCAGGTCTTTGAAAGCTGTCAGAGCATTTTGAACAACTAGCATCTCTTTTTGATTGATGTGAAGATGCATCTGGTTTGCAGGCCATGTGCCCTGAATACATTTTCCTGCCATATGGGCCCCCCAGGCATAATCTGATGCATCCGTTGTCAGTGTCTGTCTGGCTGTGGGTAAACTGAATGGCAGACCCTTGTGGTGACAGGCTTCTGCCCACCATCGAAACTCCTGTTGTAGGCAGGGAATGAGTGCAATCACTGTTTCCAGGCTGTGGCAATGCCGAGTCCAAACACTTTTTAGATACCATTGTAGTTTCCTCATATGCAGTCTGGCATATGGAATTAGTAGAATGCAGGATGCCATGAATCCCAAGGCCTGCAGGATTTTTCTTGCAGATAAGGGTTTTTTTGTTGCCTATTTCTTGAAGTAAGTAGTCAGTTGTTTTTGCTTGTCTGGCGTGAGATAAGTCATCTGGGCAGTTGTATTTAAGCTTGCACCCAGGAATATTATCTCTTGAGAGGGCACTAGTTTTGATTTCTTTTCGTTTACTGTGTACCCTAGGCCAATTAGTAATCTTTTTTACAAACGCCAGATGCTGTAGAAGACTGTCTTTGTTCTCTGCTTGAATTAGGCAGTCGTCCAAGTAGGGATATATTTGAATTCCTTTTTGTCTGCAAAACGCAATTACTGGTGCCAGGCATTTTGTAAAGACCCTGGGCGCAGTAGATAAGCCAAAGGGCAGTGCAGAAAATTGGTAATGCATTGAGCCAGCTATGAATCGGAGGTATCTTCTGCAAGATTATCTGATTGGGATATGCAGGTATGCCTCTTTTAGGTCCAAAGTTACGAGCCAAGCCCTCTTGCCCAGCATGGGCAGTAGCTGCTGAAGAGTCAACATCTTGAATTTTGGAACTTCCAGAAATGTATTTAGTATAGACAGGTCCAGAATTGGTCTCCAGGTTTTGTCCTTCCTGGGTACTAGAAAAAGTCTGGAGTAAACTCCTTGCCCCTGCTCTTGTTGTGGTGCTTGCTGAATGGCCCTCATGTCCATGAGGGCTGTAATTTGTTTTTGTGCCTCTGCCCATTGATTGTGTGGCAGGTCTGGCATGCCCTTTGACCTTGGAAGAGTGTGAAAATGGAACCTGTAGCCTTGGGACACTATGTTCAGGACCCATTTGTCTTGGCTAACCATTTGCCAATTTGATGAAAAAAGTGCTAGTTTTCCCCCAAGGGGGCTGTCAAAAGAAAACTGCTTGGAACTGGTAGAGGAAAGTCATTGGGACGGTTTCCTGTAAGGCTGTGATTTGTCTTCTCCGCTTTTGGAGGTAGGAGCACCCCATTGTTTAGGTCTGTATGAGCCTTGGGGTTGAGATCTGCCTCTGGGACATCTGTATCTGCCTCTTTGTGGTCTGTCTGAGAATAGACAGGACCAATTTTTAGAAGGCCAGTTCCTGCTAAACCTGGGTGGCTGTACCTGTAAGAAATCCTTAAATGTCTGCATGGATTTAGCTTTATCCTCCATTTTTTTTCAACACCTCTTCTGCTTTAGTACCAAAGTATCATGCTGTAATGGTGCATCTAATAATTTTGCTTTAACATGATCAAGCAGATTTTGTTCCTTTAACCAAGCATGCCTTTTAATAACAGAACCTGTAACAGCGGCCCTGCAAGAGGCCTCCAGTGAATCATAACCACATTGCAAAGTATGCTTTCCCACTTGTTCAGCTGCATGCAATAAATCCTGCAATTCTTTGTTCTCTGAACATTCAGTATTTGTCAACGATTTCTGTTTAAGCAGTGACATTAAATATTGCTGACATTTAAGCATATGAAATTGACAATTTAAAGCCCTTACAGCCAGGGTGGCAGAAGTGTAAATGTTTTCCCCCCCATCTGTCTAGAGTCCTAGAATCCCTATCAGAGGGGACAGGGTTTTTTTGCAGTGGAAGCTTTAACCCCCTTGGGACCCTGAGAGATAGTTTCTGGGTCTGCTGCGGGGTTTTTATACAGGAATTTATGTGAATCCGTGACTCTGTAGTATCTGTTTGGCTTAGCAGGTGCAGGGGGTAGAGAGTAAGGGGACAGTCCGGACTCTGAAAATACATAGTCTACAATGTCTAGAACAGGTGGAATAGCTAGGGGTCTGTGCTGAGGAAGAAGCAGGAAGTCTCTGAGCCTTTTCTTAGACTCAGAATAATCTTAGCTCTCCCAGTGGAAATGTTCCCTCATAGTATGCAGTGTTTCCCCAAAAGAATAGTCCTCAGGAGGAGAGGCTGAAGGAATGGATTCTTCAGCATCAGAATCCTCATAGGGAAGCATGGGGTAATCCTGTTCAGAAGAGGAATCAGAGGAAATAGAAACCTGATCAGAAGAATCATACTCTGTCTCTTGCCTAGGCCTCTTATCAGGAGGGGGATGGGAGCCCCTGATCAAAGTAATTAGGTCTTCCATGCCTAAAAAACAGATGCTCAAAATGGCAAAAGTCTGAATATGAGAATGCTGTACTCGTTTCTTTGTCTTTAGTGCTTTAGTCTTTGTCTTTGAAGCTGAAAATGGCTTAACATATAGTTGTGTCGGTCTGAAGACACTCTCAGAAGCCGATGCCTGATCAGCAGCTCCGGACCCATCTGAGGGATTGATTTCAGAGTGTCCAATACCTTGAGTTTCCAGAGGCCCAGTCGGCTCCAAGTGGGAGTCGGTAGCAGCCTGTGGCTCTGAGGTAGCGGGCGCCAGGCGCTGCGAAAGCGCCTCACAGAACCGGCGACTGGCCTAGAAGAGGCTTCGTCGTCGGTTTTGGACCACGGATGCCTATCCTTGCCTTGCGTTTTTTTTGGAAACTCCGGTTGTCGGCTGTTCCGCCAACATTATATAATTAAATCGTCGGCCAAAGTAATGAAATGCAAAATCGAACAGACGCTTGATAGTGCGCTGGTTGAATCTAGCACAAAACCGACAGCTAGCAACACTGTGATCAGGGCCTAGGCAAGGAATACAGTAAGAGTGAAAATCCTTATGAGGTATTTGCTTCCCACAAGAAATACAATTGTTAACTTTTTCTAACATCGGTCTGGAGCAAGAAAAAAGTTTCCCCAAAGGGGTACTTAGCTTTAATGAAGACTTCGGTTCTGAAATTCAGATTTGAAAATCTCAGGAGTCGGCCAACCGGCACTTGCAAACTGCTTTTGCTTCGGGCACCGCACGGCAAAAAAGACTGAAAAACATGGTGTCGGCTGCATCTTTTATACCCCTGGTGCACTGACGTCAGGGAAGAGGAGACAGCAACTGACGCCGGACCTAGACTTTGGAATTCTGGCCGACTGCAGGTAGCCTGCCAGCAGGATAACCCAAGAGTAATGACTGCAACAGTGAAACACGATGAACATCTTCACCACCCTCTCACCCCCAAGAGGGCCCATAACCATACCAGAAGAATGCACAGTCCATGAAATCACAGACACTCGGGTTAAAACAGCCCTCTCCAAAGCCAAAAACACATAATCAATGGGACCGGACGGTGTCCCAGGCTACGTCCTACACGAGCTCAAAGATGAACTAACCCCTCACCTAAACACACTGTTCAAACTCAGCCTCTCCACAGGCTACGTACCCATAGAGTGGCGCACAGCAGCGGTTATTCTGCTCCACAAAGGTGGAGCCACAACAGACCCCAGGAACTATCGCCCTATAAGCCTGACTAGCTTGGTCTGCAAGGCTATGGAGCGCATCATTATGGATCTCATTAACAGAGACATTGGGAACCTCCAAACACTGGACCCTACCCAGTTCAGCTTTGTTAGGGGCAGATCATGCCTCCTAAACCTGGTAGACTTCTTTGAGACAGTTACCAAGGCTATAGATGAGGGAAAGGTGGTACCACACAGCCTACCTAAACCTCGCAAAGGCCTTCGACACCATTCCCCATTCTGGTATTATAGACAAGCTCATCAGCCTGAACATAAACCCCTACGTCACAAGATGGCTTGCCAACTGGCACAGGGACAGAACCCACATGGTGAGAGTTGCGGGAGCTAGGTCCGACTCTAAATCGGTTACAAGTGGAGTTCCCCAGGGCTCAGTCCTAGGAGCCCTCCTGTTCGGCATATACTTCTCAGAGGTACAAGCAAGCACAAGAGGACTATGGCTAACCAAGTTCGCAGACTACTGCAAACTAGGGGCTATAACTGACTCTCCGGCTGACACAGACATCCTCCAAAAGGGTCTCACTGAGACGGATACCTGGTGTCAAAATCATGGCCTCAAGCTAAATGCCAAAAAGTGTATAGTCATCCCCTTTGGGAAAAAAAGTGCCCACAAAAGTATAGTTGTGTATCTACCATAAATGTAGATGTTCAAGTGTATTCACTGTTGCAGTCATTACACTTGGGTTATCCTGCTGGCAGGCTACCCGCAGTCGGCCTGAATTCCAAAGTCCTGGTCTGGCATCGGTTGCTGTCATCTCTTCCCTGACATCAGTGCGCCAGGGGTATATAAGATGCAGCCGACGCCATTTTCTTCAGTTTTTCTTGCCCCAAATGTCAGGTGCTCCCAAGAAGGTAGGCTATACACATTACTTATAAAAAACATACACTAAAATAAACAATACCTTCATCTACAAGCAAATACACCACATAGGTTGTATAGGATAGAGAGTACAGATAAGTCCCAGCAAAGAAAGGGGGATGGTGGGTGGGTAACCCGGACTGCAACAGTCAATACACTCAAACATCTACATTTATGGTAGGTACACAACTGTACTATGTTCATCGTGTTTCACTGTTGCAGTCATTACACTTGGGTTGAATCCTAAAGCTGAGGTTGGGCGGCTGGGTCTAAATAGGATTAGGAGTGGCTATGAGGCCCTGCAGAACTGTAGTGGCAAAGCCTGCTCTGGATTTAGAGTAAAGAGGTAAGTGGTAGTGCTTGGTAAAAGTGTGCACTGAACTCCAAGTTGCAGCCTCCAAAATTGCCTTGGTTGGTACTCCTCTGAGAAAGGCTGCTGATGTGGCTGCTGCCCTGGTAGAATGTGGCCTAATATTCTTAGGCACTGATTTGCCATGCTGTGCATAGCAGAAACGAATGCAGTGTCCTATCCATTTTGAAATAGTCTGCTTTGAAATAGCCTTGCCTTGTGATCCTGCAGCATATGCCACAAAAAGTTGCTCAGTCTTTCTGAAAGCTTTAATTTTGTCCAAGTAGAAGCGCATGTCCAAAAAGAGTGCAGAATTCTCTCCCCTTTATTCTGGGGATTTGGATAAAAAGTTGGCAAATGAATGGTTTGGTTAAGAGCCACACTGGATACTACCTTTGGCATAAATGTTGGGTTTGTCCTTAGAGAAACCCTGTCCAGATGGAAAATGATAAAAGGTTCCACTGCCATTAATGCATGTAACTCTGAGACTCTTCTTGCTGAAGTTACTGCTAGCGGCAGAGCAGTTTTCCATGATAAGAATTTTATCTCAGCTGTATTGGCTGGCTCAAAAGGAGGCAGTGTGAGCTTTTCCAAGACAACGTTGAGGTCCCATGTAGGTATCGATGCTCTCCTTGGGGGTCTTATGTTTTTGGCCCCTCTGAGATACTGTCTTAGCAGTCAATGTGAAAAAATAGGAGGTTCTGTATTGTAATGAGCTGAAATGGCAGAGGCATGGATCTTAATTGATGAGAAGGATAGGCCTTTGTCCAGCATCTCAGTTAGGTATTGTAAAATCTGAGGAATATTTGGAGCAAGCGGTTCAAGTCCTTGTGCCTGGTTCCAAGCACAGAATCTTTTCCATTTTTCTGCATAAGATTTTCTGGTGCTGGGCCTCCTGGCTTCCAAAATGACATCCATAACTGCTTTAGAGAGAGGTGTGTTCCGAGTGGTTATATTATTCACCATGCAGCCAGATTTAAGGTTCTGAGTTGGCTGTGTAGGATCTGATTGTTTTGTTGGGTCAGAAGATGAGGAATTTGAGGTAAAGTCCAGGCTGGGCCTTGAGACAAGATCTTTAGGATTGGGTACCAGTGCTGGCGTGGCCAGTCTGGGGCAACCAGAATCATTTTTGGCTTCTCTTGTCTGACCTTTAGGAGTACCTTGGGGAGGAGAGGCAGTGGAGGAAAGGCATAAACTGTCAGGGTTTTCCAGCTGAATGACAGAGCATCCACCTTCCATGCTTGAGGGTGATAAGTCCTTGTGCAGAATCTTTGTAGTTGGCAGTTGTGAGGGGAGGCAAATAGATCTATGTCTGGTCATCCCCATTTCCTTGTTATCATGCTGAAGACTTGTGGATCTAGTTTCCACTCGTGAGGGTCCATGAGGTTTCTGCTTAGTTCGTCTGCCAGAGTATTTTTCTTTCCTGGCAGGAATTGTGCCTGCAGATGTACTTGACAGATCAATGCTGTGTTCCACAAAGTCATGGCTTGCCTGCAGAGGGGGTAGGAATGTGTGCCCCCTTGCTTGTTTATGTACCACACGACTGTAGTATTGTCCGTCTTTAGCAAAAGTTGTCCTGGATGAAATAGATCCTTGAAGGCCGTCAGGGCATTCTGTACAGCTAGCATCTCTTTTTGATTGATATGAAGATGCATTTGGTCTGCGGGCCACATGCCCTGAATACAATTTTCCTGCCATGTGTGCCCCCCAGGCATAATCCGATGCATCTGTTGTTAGTGTCTGCCTGGCTGTGGGTAAAGTGAAAGGCTGTCCCTTGCTGTGGTGACAGGCCAGTGTCCACCATCGAAACTCGTGCTGCAGGCAGAGAATGAGAGTAATTATTGTTTCCAGGCTGTGGCAATGTTGAGTCCAAACACTTTTTAGATACCATTGTAGCTTCCTCATATGCAGTCTTGCATATGGAATTAGCAGGATGCAGGATGCCATGAAGCCCAAAGCCTGCAGCATTTTTCTTCAAGGCAGCTGGGTCTTTGTTGCCATCATTTGGAAGTAATGAGTCAGTTGCCTTTGTTTGTCTGGCGTGAGATAAGCCATCTGGGCAATTGTATTTAAGCTTGCACCCAGGAATATTATCTCTTGAGAGGGCACTAGTTTTGATTTATTTTCGTTTACTGTGTACCCTAGGCAAATTAGTAATCTTTTTACAAACGCCAGATGCTTTAGAAGAATGTCTTTGCTCTCTGCTTAAATAAGGCAGTCGTCCAAGTAGGGATAAATTTGTATTCTTTTTTGTCTGCAAAATGCAATTACTGGTGCCAGGCATTTTGTGAAGATACTGGGTGCAGTAGATAAGCCAAGGGGCAGTGCAGAGAATTGGTAATGCATTGAGCCAGCTATGAATCTGAGGTATCTTCTGCAAGATGGTCTGATTGGGACATGCAGGTATGCCTCTTTGAGGTCCAAAGTAACGAGCCAAGCCTTCTTGCCCAGCAGGGGTAGAAGTTGCTGCAGTATCAACATTTTGAATTTTGGAACGTCCAGGAAAGTATTTAGAGTAGACAGGTCCAGTATTGGTCTCCAGGCTTTGTCCTTTCTGGGTACCAAGAAAAGTCTTGAGTAAAATCCTTGTCCCTGCTCTTGCTGTGGTACTTTTTGAATAGCCCTCATGTCCATGAGAGCAGAAATTTGCTTTTGTGCCTCTGCCCATTGATTGTGTGGCAGGTCTGGCATACCTTTTGCCCTTGGGAGGGTGTGAAAGTGGAACCTGTAACCCTGAGAAACAATATTCAGTACCCATTTGTCCTGGGTGATCATGTGCTAATTTTGTGAGAAAAGTGCTAGTTTTCCCCCAAGGGTGCTGCCAAAAGGTAAGTGCTTGGCATTGGTAGTGGGAAGTCATTGGGATTGTTTCCTATATGGTTGTGATTTGTCTTCTCTGCCTTTGGAGGCTGAAGCACCCCATTGTTTAGGTCTGTATGAGCCTTGGGGCTGAGATCTGCCCCTTTGTGGCCTGTCTGACACTAGAAAGGACCAATTTTTAGAAGGCCAGTTCCTGCTAAATCTGGGTGGCTGAACCTGTAAGAAATCCTTTACTGTCTGCACCGATTTTGCTTTATCCTCCATTTTAACACCTCTTCTGCCTTAATACCAAACAAAGTATCATACTGTAATGGAGCATCCAATAATTTTGCTTTAACATGATCAGGTAAACTCTGTTCCTTTAACCAAGCATGCGTTTGAATGACAGAACCTGTAACTGCGGCTCTGCAAGAAGTCTCTAGTGAATCAAAACCACATTGCAAAGTATGCTTTCCCACTTGTTCAGCTGCATGCAATAAATCCTGCATTTCCTTGTTTTCAGGACATTCAGAGTTTGTCTGCATTTTCTGTTTTAGCAGAGACATTAGGTATTGCTGATACTTAAGCATATGAAACTGGCAATTTAAAGCCCTTACAGCCAAAGTAGCAGAAGTGTAAACTTTTTTTCCCCCATCTGTCCAGTGCTCTAGAATCCCTATCAGAGTGGACAGGGTTTTTTGCAGTGGAAGACTTGACCCGTTTTGGACCCTGAGAAATAGTTTCTGGGTCAGCAGCAGGGTTTTTATAAAGAAATTTATGTGAGTCTGGAACCCTGTAGTACCTATCTGGCTTAACTGGTGCAGGGGGTAAAGAATCAGGAGACAGACTGGACTCTGAAAATACATCATCAACAATGTCTAGTACAGGTGGAATAGCAAAAGGTCTGTGCTGAGGCAATAAAAGAAAGTCTCCGAGCCTTTTCTTGGATTCCGAATAATCCTGGCTCTCCCAATGGAAATGCTCCCTCATGGTGTGAAGGGTTTCCCCAAAAGAGTAGTCCTCAGGAAGAGAGGCTGAAGGGATAGATTCTTCAGCATCAGAGTCCTCATAGGGAGGAAGAGAATATCCCTGTTCTGAAGAGGAATCAAAAGAAATAGAAACCTGGTCAGAGGAGTCATAGTCAGTGTCTTGCCTAGGCCTTTTATCCGGAGGGGGATGGGAACCCCTGATCAAAGTAATTAGGTCCTCGGCCATTTTAAGCATCTGTTTCTTAGGCATGGATGACTGTCCAGGAGAATGCTGTACTTGTTTGTCTGTAAAGGTGTTTTAGACTTTGCCTTGGCTGCTGAAGTGGTCTTGATAGTAAGCTGTGTAGGTCTGAAAACACCCTCAGAAGTCGATGCCTGCTCAGCGGCCCCGGACCCTTCTGAGGGAATAGTTTCCATAGGCCCAATACCTTGAGTTTCCAGAGGCCTAGTTGTCTCCACGTGGGAGTCGGAAGCAGCCTGTGGCTCTGAGGTAGCGGGTGTCAGGGGCTGTGAAAGCACCTCACTGAGAACCGGTGAACCGGCGACTGGCCTAGAAGAGGCTTGGCCGGTTTTGGACCTCAGATGCCTGTCCTTTTCTTTTTCCTTGCGCTTTTTATGAACTCCGGTCGTCGGTTGTTCCAACAGCATTATATAGTTAAACCTTCGGCCAAAGTAATGTAAAGCAAAATCGAACTGACGCTTAATAGTGCATTGGTTGAATCTAGCACAAAACCAACTAGCAACGTCATGGTGAGGGCCTAGGCAAGGAATACAGTAAGAATGAAAATCCTTATGAGGTATTTGCTTCCCACAAGAAATACAATTGTTAACTTTTACTGACATCGGTCTGGAGCAAGAAAAAGTTTCCCCAACGGGGTACTTAGCTTTACTGAAGACTTCGGATCTGAAATTCAATTTTGAAAATCTCAAGAGTCGGCTGACCGGCACTTGAACTGCTTTTGCTTCGGGCACCGCACAGCAAGAAAGACTGAAGAAAATGGCGTTGGGTGCATGTTATATACCCCTGGCGCACTGACGTCAGGGAAGAGGCGACAGCAACCGACACCGGACCAGGACTTTGGAATTCAGGCAGACTGCGGGTAGCCTGCCAGCAGGATAACCCAAGTGTAATGACTGCAACAGTGAAACACGATGAACACCTACCACATAGGTGGTAGTCCCCTAAATACAGAAGTAATAAGGGATCTGGGGACCCAAGTAGACAGTAATCTCACCTTTGATAATCACATTGCCAAAGTGGTTAGAAAATCCTTCTACATGGCCCACCTAATCACAAAAGGGTTCGCATCCAGACCAAAAGAGGTCATTGTGCCCCTCTGCTCATCACTCATCAGACCCATCATAGAGTACAACGCCCCATTTGGGATGTACCTTACAAGACACCTGCAACAGCTGGAAAGACCACAGAAGTACCTCACCAAGATCACTGGCCTCAAACAGATGCCCTATGCAGCTCGACTGAACAAATTACAGCTGTACTCAGTTGCATACCGCCTACTCAGAGGTGATCTCTGCCTGACATACAAGGCCATGTCCAACCCAGAATTGATGGACATTCTCCACATAAAGAAAACCTTATCCTCGCGAGCCACACGCTCCAGGGATCTAAACCTCACCACAACAATAAATAGGATGTGCTGGAGGGATATATTCCTGTCCCAGAGACTTCCCATGGCTTTGGAACAAGATCCCAATCTACATTAGACAGAGCTCCTCACTAACACTCTTCAAAAGAAATACTGACGAGTGGATGGGAAACAGAAAGTTTACCTTGGGGATCACTTCAGTGGCTCTGCTGGACAGAGGCCCAGCGAACTAATCTAAGGGGGCGGCGAAAGCCAACACATTCTGGCTAGGCTTATAAATGCCTTCGGGCAGATGGCCTAGTACCTACCTATGAATCTATGAACTAATAAAAAAACCTAAAACTTACTACCCTCTCTACCTACAAATAACTGCAGATGCCATTGCATACCCCATATCTATCCTGATCAATAGAACCTTATCCGAAGGTGCTATCCTCTCCCTCTGGAAAATATCACACATCATCCCACTCCATAAAGGTGGAAGTTCCACAGAATTATCCAACTACAGACCCATTACCATTCTTTCCCCACTAGCCAAAATAATGGAGAAATCCGTACACAAGCAACTAATGCAATATATTATACAGAATAACCTAGTGTCTTAACTGCCAGCATGGATTTACGTCACATGACAGCACCACCTCCGCTCTCCTTTCCTTTACTAATGCCATAAACCAAAGCAGGAATGACAACAGGCTATCCTCTGCCCTCTTTCTTGACCTATCAAAAGCCTTTGATATGGTCAACCATGAACTTCTCATTCTCTCGCTCTAAAGTCAATTTCTCTGAATAAGCATGCAATCCAGTGGTTTCAGTCCTACCTGACTGGCAGACAACAGGCTGCATTATGGCAGGGCAAACTGTCCAGCCAGCTACCTCTCACACTTGGTGTCCTTCAAGGCTCCATACTAGGTCCACCACTCTTCTCTATTTACAACAACCTTCACACGGTTATCCCTAAAGCCACCTGCATTCAATATGCAGACGATTCCACTCTGACCTGCTCAGCCACCTCCCCATCCGACCTGCAAATCTTAACCCAAAACACATTTAACACCATTGAAAATTGGCTCACCAACCAACGTCTACTGCTGAACCCCAATAAAACTAAACTTCTGCTCTTGACCCCCACTAGTAGATGCACCCCATTTTCATTCTTTGTACATCCAACAATGGTACCACCATCTCCCCAGATACCCATACCAAGCTTCTAGGGGTTACTATAGGGGTTGGGAGGATGGCCTAATGGTTAAAGTGTTTGCATTACAAACACAAGGTGCAGGGTTTAAGTCTCACAAGGGATAATTGGCTAGGCTTAAAAATGGCTCGCAAGGGCAGTTAGCTTAGTACTAATCTATGAATCTATAGATAATCTTAAATTTGACCTACAGGTCAACAAAACCATGCAGACCATCAATAAGAACCTTGGATCGCTCTATAGAAACAAGTCACTTTTAACCACTGGCTAGAACTGCAACCGCCCGGTCGCACCTGCTCTCTACTCTTATTCATGCCTCTCCTGTACTCTCACACCTTAATAAATCTGAACCGAGTAAACTCTCCCATAACTACAACCATATTGCCAGATTCACCACTGGCTCCACCTATAGAAACCATCACTGCCAGAACCTGAAACAACTAGAGTGGCTAGAAATTCCCAGCTTAATTAAATCAACTCTTAATAGCAGACAAAATTCTTTACCACCCTGACGTTACCCCCCTCACATAAATATTATAAAGCCATACAACAACTTGACTACTGGTCCAAACCTACAAAGCTAATGACTCAGCTAGTGAATCCCGGTTTGCCAACTTTGTTGGCAAAACCTGGAATTCACTGCCAAACTATGTAAACCTTCAATCCTCCATAAGTCTCTTCAAAAAAAGCCTCAAACAGTATTTCAAAGTGAACTGGCTTTGTCCAGGTACCAACCCTGATTAAGTTATAAAATGAAATCATATCTAAATAATATCTTAAAGTTTAATACTCAACTACGTTCTGTACCAATCTGATGTTTTCTGCTTTAATGTGTCAGACCATATAAATTGTGAGTCCCTAATGGGAACATTACTAAACCATTGCACATAATCTCTTTGTCTTATATTTTCTATGCATCTAACTTGTGTAATCTTTGTAATATTGTCTATTGGAACTTTTCTCCCCAGGCCTCCAATGAAAATGGACATATATCCAATCAGACTATTCTGGTAAACAAATGTAAAATAAATAAACAAAGGAATATGGCAACCCTGTTTTCAAGAGTTCACACAGATAGAACAGCACTAAGGAGACCTCAACTTGAAATGGGTCTAGCTGTCTTTGTAGACACCACATGTAGAATCTCTTCCCTTTTGGCAAATAAGATCTCTTAATGTTAGGTTTCCTGTCCTACTGCAGGACTATTAGCACATCCTCAGTGTAAAGGTGTCTAGAAGGGATCAAAATTATATCACCCACAGGGTTAGATTCAGAGATTGCAGATGGGGATGGATTAGGGATACCTTGTCCTGTGTGAGAAGGTTCACTCTGTGAGGTAACTTGCGATGATTGCCCCTGACTAAATGCAGAAAGAGGGGGAACCAATGCTGTCTTGGCCAAAAGGGAGTCACCAGCAAGATTTTTCATTTGTCCTGCTAGATCTTCAGCAAGACATTCTGAAGTACTGGGAAGGGAGATAATGCATGTAGAAACCAACCCCTTCCAGGAGAGTGAAAAGGCTTCCATTGCCCTCGCTAAGGGACTGGGTAGCCTGGTACAAAACAGTGACAGCTGTCTGTTCAGAGGGGAAGAGGGGAAGCAAACCAATCTATTTGTGGTATACTCCACCTGTGGACAATGTCCAGAATCACATCCCTGTGAAGCATCCATTCATGGGATTGTGATATGGACTTGCTCAAGGTGTCTGCCTGAATGTTCTGAGCTGAAGGGATATAAACTGCCTGCAGGGAGACTCTGTGTTGGGCTGCCAGGTCCCAGGCTTGGAGAGCAAGTCTGCAAAGCAAATAACACTTAGTTCCACCCGATCTGTTCACATACCATAAAATCGTAGTGTTGTCTGTAAACAAATTCAGTGGACTTTGTTTTAGAGCAGGAAAGAAGACTGTCAGGACAAACAGGATAGCTCTCATTTCCCTGTTGTTGATGTGTTCCTGCCTGAAGGTGCGAGACCAGGTACCCTGCACTTTCGGGCTGCCCAAAGTAGTCCCCCGCCAGCCCAGATCTGAGGCATCTGTGTACATTTCCTGGACTGGGACAAGGGGTTGTACTGAAGTCCTGAGTTGAGTGTAACTTGGTTCAACCACTACACAATCTCCTCCCTTAGGCAAATGAAGGAAGGGGATGCTAAAAAGTCCAAGGAGTGCAAGTCTTGGGTCCATGTGGAATTCAGGTACCATTGCAGTTTTCTTATGTGGAGTCTTGCCAGAGGCAGCATAGGTATAGTGGAAACCATATGACCCAGTAGTTGGAGATACTGTCTGGCTGTCAAAGCAGTGGCTTTGAGAATGGAGGCCAGATATTGCCTCAGGGTTTCCACATTTTGGGGTGGAAGGAATGCCTTTATAACATCTGTCCTTATCCTGCAACCTAGGAAAACTTGGTCCTGGGAAGAACTCTGGTTGGACTTGGGGAGGTGTATGATGAAGCCCAGTGCCTGCAAGACTGAGATGACTTGGTGGAGTTAGTTCTGTAGGGAACTAGGGCATCCTGCCTGAATCAGGTCGTCTCTCAGGTATGGAAAAAAGTGAATCCTTTGGCCCCTGCAATAAACGACCACTGCAGCCAAACACTTGGTGAATATCCTTGAGCAGTTGAGAGTCCAAAGGACAAGGCCGAAAACTGAAAATGTAAGAACCAACAGCAAAGTGCAACTATTTCCTGTAGTTAGACCTTACAGGGGATGTGGAGGTAGGCATCCTTTATGTCCAAGGTGGCTAGAAATCCCTAAGGTATCAGTAAAGAAAAAAAGGGTCTGAAGAGTAAGTATATGAAAGGTGGGCACCTATAAAAAAAGATTGAGGTGATTGAGAGATCCAGGATAGGTCTCCAAGGGTCCATCCTTCCTGGGAACTAGGAATAGTCTTGAATAGAGTTTTCTTTTTTTGTCAGAGGAACAGGTTGTATGGATCCTTGTAAAAGAAGGCTGTCTATGACGGTCTGGAAAAGGGAGAGTTGACCTTTGAGTGGCTGGGGAATCCCTCTGGGAGAAGGGGAAATGATCCAGGTCATAAAGTATCCCTTTTCTATGATGGAAAAGACCCACCTGTCTGAGGTAATGTTTTGCCAAACTGGAAGATGGTGATACAGCCTTAGAGACAGAGGAATGCAGTCGAGGGGGGGGGGCAGTAAAGGCAAGTAGTCACAGGCTACCTGACTTGTCCTGAAAGGGAGGTTTCTAGGCCAAAGTTTGAGCAAGCTTTCAAGGGATCTGCTGTTTCCTAGTTCCATTTCTTGCCCTAGCATGGAAAGCTGGGGTAGAGTGTTTCCTAATGAATTGGGTCTTTCAGGGACATTTCCTGTGAAATTTGGAAATAGGGGAGATGAACAGATGTTTTAAATCCTGCACTTCCTTCCCTTTTTGCTGAAGGACCTTAAATAGCTCAGCCACTTTAGAGCCAAAAAGGGCAGAGTTATCCAGGGGTGCCATCCAGTAATTTCACCCTAATATCATTGGGTAAAGGTTGTAGCATTTACCATGAGTATCCCTCCAAGGGCTGAGGCTGAGCCTGCAGATCTGGAAGAGATTTCTGCTGCATCATAGATGAAACTAATTGAATGTCTAGTAACTTGGGAAGACAGGGAAATGAGACTGGAAAAGTGAGCCTTGGAAGGTGAGTTAGGAGTAACTTGGGAAGACAGGGAAACGTGAGCCTTGGAAGGTGAGTTAGGAGTAACTTGGGAAGACAGAGAAATGAGACTGGAAACGTGAGCCTTGGAAGGCGAGTTAGGAGTAACTTGGGAAGACAGGGAATCATCATCATCATCATCATCATCATCTTTTTTTCCCATTTACATGGGGTCGGGGTATCGTATTAACTGTCGCCAACTCTCTCGATTCAGTACCACTCTCCTGCCTTCAACACTCATGCCTGATTGTCGCAGATCTTCTTTCACACAATCCATCCACCTCTTTGCTGGATGCCCTCACTTCCTCTTACCTTCTTCCTGTCTGTCCCAAATCTCCCTCACCAGATTGTCTTCTGCTTTTCTACACATGTGCCCATACCATCGTAATCGATTTTCTTTGATCTTTTCTGCAATTGGAGCTACTTTGGCTTCTGCTCTTATTTCCTCATTTCTTCGCCTGTCCCGCAGTGTGCATTCTACCACCTTTCTCAGGCACTTCATTTCCATCACCTCTAGCTTCTTCAACTGTTCTGCCTTTACTGCCCAGGTTTCTGTACCATACAGTAGTACTGGTCGCACCACTGTCTTGTACACCTTACTTTTCAGCTTCTTAGGCATTCTTCTGTCATATACTACACCTGATACTCTATGCCAGTTGGCTGCAGCCCCTCTGATTCTAGCTTTGACCTCTTCATTCAGACTACCCTTCTCCCAGATACTTGAAGCTGTCTACCTGTTCCACTATCTTCCCATCTATCTATATTCTCAGCTTCTTCTGATTTCCCCAATCTGCTGCCATTACCACTGTCTTATCTGTGCTTAGTTTCATCCCATGTGCCTTCAGATTTGCATTCCATTCTCCTATCCTTTGCTGGAGTTCTAGATCAGAGTCTGCCTGTACTGCCACATCGTCTGCATACAGCAGCTTTGTTGCTCTGACCCCTCCAACCTGTTTGCTGATGTAGTCCATTACCAGTATGAACAGCAGTGGGCTCAGAGATGAACCCTGGTGTACACCCACTCCCACTGGGAACCCCTCAGTGAGGCCAAACACTGTCCGTACTTGAGTCATTGGGTCCTTGTACATAGCCTGTACTAATTCTACCAATGTTTCTGGGACTTCAAACCACCGCAGTACTGCCCAGATCAGCTTTCTTTGGACCTTGTCATATGCTTTCTCCAAGTCTAGGAAAGCCCAGTTTGACTCTCTCCTCTTCTCTAGTTTCTTCTCAAGTATCTGTCTCAATGCAAACATCGAGTCAATTGTGCTGCATCCTGATCTGAATCCAAACTGCTCATCTCCCATCTTACATTCAATTATTCTGCATATCCGTTTATCAATCACCCTCTCCAGAACTTTCATGCAATGTGGTAGGAGTTTGATGCCTCTGTACTGTCCACAGTTGTGGATGTCCCCTTTGTTCTTGTACACTGGCACGAGTATGTTTATTCTCCAGTCATCGGGAATATGCCTTTCTCTCCACACTGCAATTAGTACCCTCAGGAGCCATTTCTCCCCTAGCTCACCCAGCATCTTTATCACATCTGCTGTGACCTCCTCTGAGCCTGCTGCTTTCCCTGACTTCATTTTCCTTAGTGCTGCTCTTACTTCTTCTAAGCTGGGCTCCTCTTCTACTCTCATTGTAGGCCGTTTCTGGGGCAGTACCGCTTCTGTGGGGTTTTCTTATAGGTTCATAGGTTCATACTAGGGTATCTGCCCTAGGGCATTTATAAGCCTAGCCAGAGTGTGTTTGGCTTTCGCCACCCATTTTAAATGAATTTTGCTATGCCCTTTTTCGAGGTTAGTATACTGTGCCTCTGTCTAACAGTGACACAGAAGTGATACCCGGGGTAAACCTACTATCTCCCATCCACTCAAGATTCCTCTTGAAGAGAGTCAGTGAGGGACTCTGCCTAACCTGGACTGGGATTTTATTCCAGAGTGAAGGGAGCCTCTGGGTTATGAATCTGTCCCTCCAGCATGTCCTATTTATTTCAGTGCTGAGGTTCAAGTCTCGAGCGCGTAGCTCGATGGGATTTGGATTTTCTGAGGTGCAGCATGTCCATTAATTCCGGGTTGGACACGGCTTTATACGTCAGGCACAGATCGCCTCTGAGCAGGCGGTATGCCACTGAGTAGAGCTGGAGTTTCTTTAACTGGGCAGCATATGGCATCTGTTTGAGCCCTTTGATCCTCTTGGTGAGGCACTTTTGGGGTCTTTCCAGTTGCTGCAGGTGTCTGGTAAGGTACATCCCAAAAGGAGCATTGTACTCAATTATGGGCCTGATGAGGGATGACCTCCCCTGATCTAGATGTGAATCCCTTCATGATTAGGTGGGCTATATAAAATGTTTTTCTAACGACTTTGGCCACGTGGTTGTCGAATGAGAGATTGCTATCAACTTGGGTCCCCAGGTCCCTAATTACTTCTTCCGTACTTAATGGATTACCACCTATGTGGTAATTTGTGGGCACTTTGTTTTTGCCAAAGGGGATGACTACACACTTTTTGGCATTTAGCTTGAGGCCATGGCTCTGGCACCAGTTGTCTGTTTCTATGAGGCCCTTTTGTAGGATGCTTGTGTCGGCTGGAGAGTCTGTTATGGCGCCCAGTTTGCAGTCATCTGCGAATTTGGTCAGCCATAGTCCTTCCGTGTTAGCCTGTACCTCTGAGAAATATATACCGAACAAGAGAGGTCCCAGAACTGAGCCTTGTGGGACACCACTTGTAACTGGTTTGGAGTCTGACATGGCTCCAGCAATTCCAACCATGTGGGTTCCGTCCTTGAGCCAGTTTGCAACCCATCTAGTGACATAGGGGTTTATATTTAAGCTGGTGAGTTTATCTATAATTCCAGAGTGGGGTATTGTATCGAAGGCTTTTGCAAGGTCCAGGTAGGCTGTGTGGACCACCTTCCCCTCGTCAATGGCCTTGGTGACTGTTTCAAAGAAATCGACCAGGTTTAAGAGGCAGGATCTGCCCTTAACACAGCCGAACTGGGTAGGATCCAGTGTCTGTAGGTCCCCAATATCTTTATTTATGAGGTCCATGATGATCCTTTCCATAGCTTTGCAGACCAAGCTAGTCAAGCTTATTTTAAGGTTATTAACGTAGTTTCCAGGATCCTTTGAGGCACCACCTTTGTGGAGAGGGACCACTGTTGCTGTACGCCACTCTTTAGGTACATATCCTGTAGTAAGGCTGAGATTGAACAGTAGTTTGATGTTTGGGTTTAGTTCTTCTTGGAGTTCATGTAGGACGCAGCCCGGGACATCGTCTGGTCCCATTGATGCTGTGTTTTTTGCTTTGGAGAGGGTGGCTCTTACCTGTACATCTGAGATGTCAGGGGGGCAGCACTCTGCTGGGATAGATATTTGCCCTTTTGGTGGGGAAGGGGGGGAGAAGTTTGCGCTGAAGCTGTCAGTTAGGATGTTGGCAATGTCTGTGGGTTCGGTGTATTTTTTTGTCATTTTGGACTAATTCTGAGCATATCTGGGAATTCCCACCCAGGTTCCTAACATAACTAAAGAAAGCCCTGTGATTATCCTTAGTGTCCTGTGCAGTTTTTCTCTCGAAGCTGGCCTTAGACGATTTTATGAGTGCCCGTAGTTTTTTGCTAATACTGATCTGAGATGCCTTCCCTTTTTGGGATTTTGCTCCATCATGTAGTAGCTTCCTCCTTCTATTGTATAGTTTGTTTATGGCTGGGGTCCACCAGACAGGACGCCTAACTTTGGAGGATTGGGTCTTGGTTTTATTTGGGATTGCATGATCCATGCATTCCTGAAGGTGTTCATAGAATGCGTTTATAAAGGATTCTGCGGTCTGGGCCGTATTTTCCACAGGCCCGGGGGCTTTGAAGAATTCCACCTCGGTTTTGAGGAGTGTGAAATTTGCTTTAGAGAAGTTTTCCACTGTAGTATTCTGGACAGGGGCTGGGGTCGGGATGTGAATATCTAGTGAGATTAGTTTATGGTCTGATCTTACCAGTGAGGGATACACTTCTGGTCTGGAGCATAGAGTCCTCATGTTTGTGATGATCAGGTCCAGTATGTTTTCCCCTCTTATGGGAGTGGCAACAAGTTGTTCCATAGCATCAGAGTTTATAAATTCTAGGAACCGTGTTGGAGCTAGAGTAATGCTCCCAATCTATGTTAGGGTAGTTGAAGTTGCCCAATATAATGGTGTTTGGAGAGACCTTCATATTTTCCAGTGTTCTCAGGAAGGCCGAGTGGGGTTCCTGGGTTTGGGAGGGTGGTCTGTAGCAGGCTATAAACTGAAGGCAGTTTTACCCACTGTTAGTTGCACATGGATAGTCTCTGATGCTTCGTGCTGTGCCACCAACCTGGAGGTGTGGGTATCTTTAACGAATATTGATACTCCCCCTCCTTTTGTGGTTCGGTCCAAGTTTTGGGGCCGAAAAACATGGTATGCGGTATAACCTGGCAGTGCTGGGGTGCTCTCGGGAGCCTTGAACTAGGTTTCTGTTACTGTACAGATATCGATGTTCTCCATGCTATCTAAAGTTTCGAGTGCGTGCATCTTGAGGTTTAGACTTCTGGCGTTGAGTAGCATTACTCAGTTTCTTATCCCTTGTGATACCTATGGAGGTGGGTTTGTCTTTTGAGCCTTGCCTAAAAAAGGCACTATGGGGGTGGCAAGAGCCTTTGCCAATATCCGAAAGCCCAAGGGTGACAGGTGCAAGCCGTCCCTAGCGAAGCATCGTGGCTTGTCGAGCATGTCATCCCAGGCAGACAGGCATTGGATCGCCTTTGAATGACACCAATACTTAAGCCAATTGTTGAAATTGATCATCTTGTCTTCATATTGTGGCATCATTCTTGGTGAGGGTTAAGATGCTACTCAAGGTCAGGGTCATACCGGCCTGGGCTACATGCTCAGAGAGCTCCTCTATGTCTCTTTTCATGTAGTCCAGGGAGGTAAGTCTCAGGTAATTCATACCAGCATGGACAATGACAGAGTCATATTTGTACTTGCCTTGGAGTGACCTGAGTGCTTGTGTTATGTGGCGGATCCTAGCGCCCGAAAGGCAGCTCACAGTGACCTTCTCCTTGTTCAGCCTGGTAAGTGGGACGTCAGTGTGCCTGACGATAGAGTCACCTATTACAAGTGTATCAGGTGTGTTGTTTAGCCTTAAGAGCTGTGACTGTTCGGCACACTGGCTTTGTGAGCTATGTGTTGCACGTGTTTTGTTTTGGGGTAGCGGTTGCTTTGGTGTCTGCTTTGGAGGGCTCTGCTGCTTAGGCAGAATTTTGTTTAGAGCCTCCAAGTAGGTTTTTGTGTGTTTATGTGTTTGGTTTGCTGTCGTGGTAGGTCTAGGTGAGACTGGAATTGTAGTGAGTGTGGTTTCCTTCTCCTCCCGACTGCTTACACCAGTACTGAGTTGAGAGAGCTTAGCCTCCAGTTTGGGTATATGGTTGCATCACTCACATGTGTTGGGAGGAGGAGAGGGTTGTCTGTGTACATGAGGCAGTTGTAACATTGCCTCAAGATTCCCAGATTCACCAGCTGGACCGGAGAGGAGATTGACAACTGACCTTTGGACATGCTAGAATAGTATTGGGAATTCCTTTATAATTGAAAAAAAGGGCCAATGGGGAACAAAGAACTCAAGGGGAGTTTGTGAGGGTGTAGTGCTTTTAATTTTTTAGTGCTGACTTATATAATTGCTTTAGTGAGCAAGTGCCAGGCTTTAGAGTGGGAATAGGGTATTTATTATGAGAACTAGATCAGTTCTAAGGGGAAAAGTGAAGAGCAGACTTTGTGGAGCCGAGAATGGTTTAAACCCAATTAAGTGGTGCTGCGCTATGCGCAAAGCCACGCTAAAGCAGGTTTTATACAGGGGGACTTGAAAGAGCTAGAAATTGGCCCAAAACGGCCAACAGACTACCAGATTCTTGTGCTGGGAACACTCCTGCAGGGATAGATAGGCTGCTCCAAGCTCCCCACTGCCACTGGTGAACAGAGAAGCCTCCCTTTATCCAAGAAAGGAAATGGGCAACACAGGAACTTTCCAAAAGTCCAGAATACAGCAAAGCCCGTATTTGGACTACTCTAGGTCAGGAAAGACGGGAAAACAAGGATATTTTTTTTTTTTTGCAACAAACAGCAGAAAAATGCAATAAATATGTAACACAGGCTAGCGCACTTGAATGTGTAGCCTCAACAGGTAAATGCAACAAACAGGACAAACTTTAAATTACAAGCACAAAAGCGCGCTAAAGCTGGCTTTAAAGCAAGGGTTAGAAAGAAATAGGAAATAGCCCAAGACGGCCAATAAGCTACAGGTCACTGGGCTGGAACCACTCCTCAAGGGACAGATAGGCTGCTCAGAGCTCCCCACTCTGACTGGTGGACAAAGAAGCTTCCTCCTATCCAAATAAGGATATGGGCAACACAGGAACTATGACATAGCCCAGAGATCAGCAATACCTGAAGATTGGACTATTCTAGTTCAGTAAAGGCGGGAAACAAGGATTTTTTTTTTTTTTTTTTTTTTTTTTACAAAGTAGCAGAAATTAGGGACAGAAACACATTAAATGCTTTAATTCGGCTAGCGCACTTGCGTGTGTAGCCTACCAGTTAAACTAAGCAAAAACAAACTTTAAAAGTGCAAAAAACTCAGAAATACAGGCAGCAATGCAATAAAACAACTTTGCAGAGCTTATTTAGTTAAAGAAACAGAGAGGTCTGTATATACAGAAAAGCAGCTAAAACACACAAACACTCCAGATGCAGTGCAACCTAGAGCACTTGAGTTGTAGCAATATTAAGGCAATGAGCTAATGACACTAGATTGGGAGGAGTGTCACAGATCAGATTTACAGTAGGGGCGTGTCACGGATCAGATTTACAGTAGGGGCGTGTCACGGATCAGATTTACAGTAGGGGCGTGTCACAGATCAGATTTACAGTAGGGGTGGGCAACTGCAAAGCCACCAAGTATAAGAGCAAGACACCAACTGGGCAGGAGGGTGGGGACAATAGCCTACAGACAGTAGCACTAGAGAAAGCACAAACAGATAAAGATTTGTAAAGATACAGAATGCTTTTAACTGCAGACAAATCAGTTACTTGTGCAGATTAGTTAATAGCAATAAAATACACTAGAAGACTAAAAAGCAGACAATAAAAGTGCTATATATTAATTGTTAAAAACAATAATCTGTATAAATAATCGAAAAAAATACAGGATACTTGTATATCTCAGCTAACAGCTGCGGTCAACAACCTATCCACTCTGCTCAGTGTGTACAGACAGAAAAGTACAGTTTTGTACCTACCATAAATGTAGATGTTCGAAGATCTACATTGCTGCAGTCCTTACACTTGGGTAGTCCGCTGTCCTCGGTCGGCCCGAATATCAAAGTATTAGGCTGACGTCGGTCCAGGCGCTTAAGACTGACATCAGAACGTCAGTGTACAAATGCGCATGACCGACGTCATATCCTCAGTCTTTTCTTGCCCCAGATGTCAGAAGACCCTTAAAAAGAAAGGTCAAAACCAAAAGACAGCAAAAAACAACCAACCAACCTTGCACTAACCATATGTACAATATATACAATATCCACAATATTTACAACCCAACCCACACAACCGCCTCTAACTACAGAGGGGAAGGAGGGAGGGTAAATTGGACTGCAGCAATGTAGATCTTCGAACATCTACATTTATGGTAGGTACAAAACTGTACTATGTTCTTCATCTCACATTGCTGCAGTCCTTACACTTGGGAAGAATCCCAAAGCAGAGGTAAGGGAGGATGGCAAAACTATAAAGCATTAGGAGCTGCCAAAATGCCCTGTAAAATTGCAGTGGCAAAACCAGCCCTAGATTTAGAGTAAAGTGGAAGGTGGTAATGCTTAGAGAAAGTATGCACTGAACTCCAAGTAGCTGCCTCCAAAATATCTTTAGTTAAAAGCTGTAGAAGTGGCAGTAGCCCTAGTGGAATGAGGCCTAATCCCAGCTGGAATCACCTTACCATGATGGGAATAACAGAAAGCAATACAAAACCCAATCCACTTAGAAATAGTTTGTTTTGACACAGGCTTGCCCTGAGAACCCAAAGCAAAAGAAACAAATAACTGCTGAGACTGCCTGAACCCTTTAGTTCTGCTCAAATAATATCGCAACTGCCTGTGTAAATCCAAAGTGTGCAAAATCTTTTCCCCTTTATTTTGGGGGTTTGCATAAAAAGTAGGCAAATGAATAGTTTGGTTTAAAGCCACACTAGAAACCACTTTAGGCATAAAGGAAGGATTAGTACGCAAAGATACCCTGTCCTTATGGAAAATTAAGAAAGGCTCAACTGCCATAAGGGCCTGTAATTCAGAAACCCTTCTCGCAGAGGTAATGGCCAACAAAAAAGCAGTCTTCTATGATAAATATTTCAACTCGGCAGTAGCTGCAGGCTCAAAAGGTTGTAGAGTGAGTTTCTCCAACACAAAATTGAGATCCCAAGCAGGAGTAGGAGCTCTACGTGCGGCTCTTATATTCTTTGCCCCTCTAAGGAATTGCTTAAACAAAGGATGAGAAAACAATGGTGGGTCACAGTCATAGTGAGCAGAAATTGCTGCAGCATGAACCTTAATAGAAGAGAAGGACAAACCCTTGTCCAGTAACTCAGTAAGATATTGAAGAGCCACACTTAAATCAGGCTTAGAAACATCAAATTCCTTTGCTGTACTCCAAAATAAAAATCTCTTCCATTTATCTGCGTACACTTTCCTTGTACTAGGCCTTCTGGCCTCCAAAATAACATTCAAAACTTGCTGTGGAAGCTGAGACCCTCCAGGGCTTAAAACAGAATATGCCAGGCTGTTAGATGTAGAGAGTGAAGTTTGACATTGAGTAAATGACTGTTCTCCTGAGACAGCAGGTGTGGAATCGAAGGCAAAGGCCATGGAGGCTCCTGTACCAGACTTCTCAGTAATGGGTACCAGTGCTGTCGAGGCCAATCTGGAGCTATTAAAATCATCTTTGGCTTGTCCTGTCTGACCTTCAGGAGTACCCTTGGGAGGAGAGGCAGAGGTGGAAAGGCATACACATGAAGATTTCTCCACTTGAATGAAAGAGCATCCACTTTCCAAGCTGTGGGATGAAACCTTTTTGTGCAAAACTTTGGCAGCTGGTAGTTTAGTGGAGAAGCGAACAGATCTATGTCTGGAGTTCCCCATAACACTGTCAATTTCTGAAATACATGAGGATCCAATTTCCACTCGTGGGGATCCATAATTTGTCTGCTCAACACATCTGCTAAGGAGTTCTGTGCTCCCGGCAGAAACCTTGCCTGAAGATTCAGCTGTAAACTGAGAGCAGTCTCCCACAAAATCATTGCATGTCTGCATAGAGGATAAGAATGCGTTCCCCCTTGCTTGTTGATGTACCACATGACAGTTGTGTTGTCTGTTAGAACCAACACCTGCCCTGGAAGGAGTAAATCCTTGAAAGCTATTAATGCAAATTGGACTGCTAACATCTCCTTCAAGTTGATATGTAGATGTTGAAGTCTGGCAGGCCACGTGTCTTGTATCCACTTTCCATTTAGATGAGCTCCCCAAGCTTTGTCTGAGGCATCTGTCGTTAGAATCTGACTCGCCTCTGGTCGGGTCACAGAGAGTCCCTTGTTTAGGTGACATTCCTGAGCCCACCACAAAAACTCCTTTTGAATGCAAGGTATTATTTGAATGACAGTGTCCATATCTTGGCAGTGCTGAGTCCATACATTTTTGAGATACCATTGTAGCTTCCTCATATGCAGTTTGGCATTGGGAAGCACCAGAATACAAGATGCCATGAACCCCAAGGCTTGAAGGACTGTCCTTGCAGTCAGCCTGGACTGATGAGACAATTGATGGAAGTAAAGAGAAAGATTCTTTTGTTTGTCCGGGGTCAAAAAGGCCATCTGAGACGCTGTATTCAGCCTCACACCCAGAAAGCACATGTCCTGAGAGGGTACTAGACTGGACTTTATTTCGTTCACAGAATACCCCAGGCATCTTAGCACTGCTATCACATACTGTAAATGATGAAGAAGTTCGTCCTTTTCTTGGGCCAGAATCAGGCAATCGTCCAAATAAGGATAGATCTGTATTCCTTTTAGCCTGAAGAAAGCTATCACTGGAGCCAGAACTTTCGTGAACACTCTGGGCGCAGTAGATAAGCCAAAGGGCAATGCAGAGAACTGATAATGAGAAGTCCCAGCCGAAAGCGCAGATACTTCCTGCAACTGAGCCTGATAGGAACATGAAGGTAAGCCTCCTTGAGATCCAGAGTCACCATCCAGTGATCTTTGCCCAGCAGAGGCAAAAGCTGTTGTAACGTCAACATTTTGAACTTGGGAATGTCCAGATATGTGTTGAGGATAGATAAATCCAAAATTGGTCTCCACGTGTTCCCCTTCTTTGGTACTAGGAACAGGCGAGAATAAAATCCTAGGCCCACTTCTGGTAGAGGGACCGGTTGTATGGCCCCTATGAGAAGTAGCAGAGAAATTTGTTTGTGAGCCTCTAGTCTTTGCTGAGGAGGAACGTCTGGCATGCCTTTGAAAGGAGGCAAGGTATGGAAATAAAACTTGTAACCTTGGTGTATGATATCCAATACCCATCTGTCTTGAGTAATCAAATTCCAATTTTCCTTGAAGAGTGCCAACCTTCCTCCCAAAGGTGCTGCCAGGAGAGAAGGATCTGGCAGCTGAAAAGGTAGGTCATTGGGCCTGTTTACGAAAGGACTGGCCCCTGCCCTCACCCGAAGACTGTGCAGGTGAACTCCCCGTTCTAGGTCTGAAGGAACTCTGAGTCCTGCCCCTACCACGTCTAGATCTACCCCTAGACTGAGAATCATAAGAAGGATACGTCCACCCCTTAGCAGGCCAATTCCTACTAAACTTCGGAGGCTGAACTTGCAAAAAATCTTTAACAGCCTGCATAGACTTAGCCTTGTCCTCCATTTTCTTCAAGACTGACTCCACAGGTGAACCAAACAACACATCAGACTGTAAAGGAGCATCCAAAATCCTTGTCTTAACATGGTCAGATAAATTCTGATCCCTCAGCCAGGCGTGCCTGCGAAGAACTGAACCAGTGGCAGCCACCCTAGACGAGGCCTGTACAGCATCAAAACCACATTGTAAAGAATGCTTACCCACCTGTTCCGAGACATGCACCAAATCTTGTAATTCTTTACACTCAATACCTTCCGCCAGAGCATCTACCTTAGACTTCAATTGAGAAAGAAGATAGTTTTGATATTTCAACATGTGAAACTGGCAATTCAAAGCCCTCATAGCTAAGGTGGAATAAGTATAGACTTTCTTACCCCATCTATCCAAAGCTCTGGCCTCTTTATCTGGAGGAACCGGATTTTTTACAACAGAGGCCTTGACCCCCTTAGGTCCCTGACTAACAGTTTCTGGGTCCGCCCTAGGACTCTTATAAAGATATTTATGAGCCTCAGGCACCCTGTAATACCTATCCGGTTTAACAGGAGCAGGAGGCAAAGAATCAGGATTAAGTGAAGCCTCTGCAAACACATCCTCCACAACATCCAGAACAGGTGGTATAGCCAAAGGCCTATGCTGGGGTAAAGCAAAACTCCCTGAGCCTTCTCCTGGAATCAGAGAAGTCCTGACCTTCCCACTTAAAATGTTCCCTCATGGAATGAAGAGTCTCTGAAGAAGAAAAATCCTCTGGAGGAGAAGCAGAAGGAGTTGAATCATCTGCATCAGAATCAGAGTAAGGAGAGTACTCCTGCAAGTCTTCAGCCGAAGACTCTGAAATATCCGAAGCCTGCTCAAAATTCCCCAACTCTGGTTCCACCCTAGGCCTCTTATCAGGAGGGGGCAAAGAACCTCTAATCAAAGTTATTAAATCTTCTGCCATTTTAAGCATGTGCTTCTTGGGCACAGATCCTGTAGAACTAGGAGTGACACCAACAGAAGCTAAACCTGGCCTGCCTCTGGGAGAAGCCTTGGAAACAGAAGGAGAGGGCCTAACCACCCTAGGAAGGGAGGGTAGTACAGTAACCTGAGAAGCCCCTTCAGCCTGACCTGCCTCCTGAGAGGCCACATCCTGCAATATCAAAGTCTCCCCATGGGACTCCAGAGAAGCCTCCGGTGGAACCACCGGTTCCACTGGCGCTTCCAAAGGACCGGCGGACGACTCTTCTTGCCTGGGTTTAGCTGCTCTGTCTTTGCGCTTCTTCGAAGAAGCGTCGGAGCATCCGACGGCATATTATAATTGCACCGCTTCCCGAAGACCAACCTGGCACAATCTAACCTTCGCTTAATAGTGCGCTTATTGAACCTAGCACAAAAGTGACACCCAACAACGTCGTGCTCAGGCCCCAAACAAGGAATACACAAAGTATGATAATCTCTATGCGGTATTTGCTTCCCACAAGAAATACAGTTATTCACTTTTTCTGACATCCGGTAAACCACTGAGGCAAGAAAAAACTAAAATATTCCCCAACGGGGTACTTAGCCAACTTTGACTCGGTCTGAAACTCCGAATTCGAAAAATTTCAGAACGCCGAACGGCACTTGCAACGCTGCTTCTGCATCGGACCATGCGGCAAAAAAGACTGGGGATATGACGTTGGTCATGCGCATTTGTACACTGACGTTCTGATGTCAGTCTTAAGCGCCTGGACCGACGTCAGCCTAATACTTTGATATTCGGGCCGACCAAGGACAGCGGACTACCCAAGTGTAAGGACTGCAGCAATGTGAGATGAAGAACATCCCTAGCTGCTGGAAATATTCCTTCCATCTGCCTTTGATGTCCTGTGGGCTGGTAAGCAGGTTGTTGCTGGAATCAGAAGACAGGGAAATGAGACTGGAAATGTGAGCCTTGGAAGGCGAGTTAGGGTTAACTTGGGAAGACAGGGAAATGAGACTGGAAATGTGAGCCTTGGAAGGCGAGTTAGGGTTAACTTGGGAAGACAGGGAAATGAGACTGGAAATGTGAGCCTTGGAAGGCGAGTTAGGGTTAACTTGGGAAGACAGGGAAATGAGACTGGAAATGTGAGCCTTGGAAGGTGAGTTAGGAAGGTCAGCTAAAAGCTCGGTGACCTGGGTTAAAAGAGCCAAGCCATATTTGGACATGTGTGTCTGGTAATTTACTGCCATAAAGTCCAGGGGAGCATAAGTATATACCTTCTTACCAAGGCGCTCCATGGCCTTACTGTCATTGTCTGTGGGAAGGACAGAGGTAGAGGGAAGTAGCTGGGATGGCTTGTCTGCTGAAACTGACAATGGCAGGGTCAGCAACAGAGCATTTTATCAAAAATGTCACCCCTTCAGAGACCTTGTAAAATCTGTCAGGCCTTCATGGGGCAGGTGGTTGTGAATCAGGATTAACACAGGCAGCATTAAAAGCATCCAAGACACCTGTTAATACTGGAGGAATTACAGGAGGAGCATGGCTTTCCATCTGCAGAAGCTCATAGTATCTTTTTTGGGCCTCTGACATTTCAGAAGAATCCCACTTAAAATGCCCTCTCATTTTAGAAACCGTCTCCCCAAAGCTGAGGTCCTCTCCTAGGGAGTCAGCCTCAACACATTCGTCCTCTGGGGAAGCATACCAAAGAGGAGATGGCATCTGAGAGAGACAGGAGAGAGAAACCCCTTAAGAGAAGTAGGAGTCCTCAGCTTCAGGTAAGATAATTTCCTCAGTCTGAGGCCGGGGTCTAATAAGAGGAGGAACAGCCTGTGAGGAAACAAGCATGGCAGACCTTAGGGCCATAACGGCATTAAATAGGCTCTGTGAAAAAGCCTGCCAATCAGGTTGGCTTTCAGTAGGAGGGGAGAGAGGTTTTGTTTTGTATTTCTTTTTTAGTGAAGGCCTAGAAGGCGTAGACACTAAGGAAGGCCTAATCCCTGAGGGAGGCCTAGATTATGTTTGCTGGGAAGCAGTGGAAGGGCCTGTCTAGGCAGCCATAAGAACCTGCGGTTCCCCCTCATTGTCGGCAGGCGATGTCTGCAAGCCCTCTCCGGATGTGCTTTCTGCACTAGGTTCTGCAGCCTCCAGAGGGGTACCAGCTATACTTGTTTCGGCAGACTCTTAACATCAGTCACAGGAGGGACAAAGCAAGTTCAGGCCTTGAAACCTTGGCCTCCTTTCCGGGTGGTTCTATGCACTTCTATCCCTAATGCTGATTTTCTAAGTAAATGTTCAAGGCGTGCAGATGACTGCAGAGTGTCTTAGGTAAGAAGGCCTGACAGATCGTGCAAGTAAGATGGCCATGAGGAGACCCTAGACAGAAAAAGTAGAGTTTGTGGGCATCCTTATGTGGGATCTAATGACCCCACCTGCACTTTACCTTCCTAGATGACATTAACCTAAACAGACATACAGTGACAAAAAGGAATCAGAAACAGCCTGCAATGGGGTACTTATCTTAGAAACGAAGATCTGATGGCAAAGAAGGCAAGAAGCACTGACGTTAGACTGGCGGCAGAGAAGTTCCGAGGAAAGGTACACGCAGATGTCACTTCTATGGCCCATGCTCCCTAGGCCAACGTCAGATGTTCCACATACCTAGCAGTGACTACAAGCTTTTGTATACTGGCTGGATGTTCAGGTAGCAAGCAGAGGATAACCCAAAAGTTTGGAATACTGTATCATGAGAAAAGGAGGACATCTTTCTAATCTGATGTTGTCTTCTTCATTCCTCCTTATGATAGGATCAGACTCCCCAAATACATAATTTGCAGGTGGCTCTCACAGAAGGACATGCTGCAGCATCATCAAGCCAAAGGAAGCCCTGCTCCTAGAAATATATAATTTATAGTGTGCCACAAAGGTGCTACTGTTAGACCATGTAGCTGCTGCACAAATATCATCAATGGAGATTCTAGATGAGAAGGTGGAAGTAACAGCCATAGCCTTGGTAGAATGTGCCCTAGGAGGTTGAGGTAGATCAAGGCCCTTTTGTGAGCAAATAAAAGAAATATAACCAGTTATCCTTTTTGCTAGAGTGATTTTGGAAAAGTACAGCTGTGTAGACTTAACTATAAATGTAGATGTTAAGACTGTATTCACCGTTACAGTCATCACATTTGGGTTATCTGCCTACAGGTAGCCCTCAGCAGGCTTGAAAGTACAGTTTTGTACCTACCATAAATGTAGATGTCCGATAGACATGCAACTGCAGTCATAACATGTGGGTTGTCCTGCCTCAGGCAGCCCTCGGTCGGCCGGATTCCAAAGTCTGGGTCCGACGTCGGCTGATGTCGCATTTCTCTCCGACGTCAGAGCGGCTGGAGTACATAAGCATCAGCCGACGCCATTTTCTTCAGTGTTTCTTGCCCCAGATGCCAGGTGCCCCCCAAGGAAGGCTGTAATCAAATTGGAAGACAAAAACAGGATTCCAGACAAATAAATGAGCAGTAAAACAAATACACCATAACTGATATCCCCAGCTAAGAGTAACAGGGATAGGAGAGGACCCTAGGCATAGAGGGGTATGGAGGGAGGGAAAATCCGACTGCAGTTGCATGTCTATCGGACATCTACATTTATGGTAGGTACAAAACTGTACTATGTCCTTCAAGAATGCAACTGCAGTCATAACATGTGGGTAGAATACCATAGCTTAGCTGGGGGAGGAGGAATGCTCTAGGAAAAAGATGGTGTGGCAATCAAACCCTGCAGGACTGCCAAAGCAAAGCCTGCTCTGGATCTGGAGTATAGAGGGAGATTTAGAAGTTATGTACTCACCATAACGTTCCATCTGAGTAGGTGACTTCATTCGGATGCAACCTGTGGGTATCGGATCCGACCTCGGATCCGAGCCGGCAATTCAAAAGCTTAGGCTCCGAGCTCCTAGCTCCTCCCTCTTACCCATAACCCCTTGCCAAGCCCTGACTGACCTCAGATTGAGTTTGCCTCAAAATACTGACTACAGTACACGAAAACAGCATAAATACTCGCTCTATAAAGGTCAGGGGGATGGAGGGGGGGATGGTTGCATCCGAATGAAGTCACCTACTCAGATGGAACGTTATGGTGAGTACATAACTTCTAAATCTGAAGTAGGCAGACTTCATTCGTCTGCAACCTGTGGGACAGAGTCCCTAGCTACCTGAATCTTGGCCGTCATGGAAGGATGTTCCGAGCACCGCTGAGCCAAAGGATGCTCTTCCTCTAGAAACAACATCCACCTTGTAATGAGAAATAAAAGTATGAGGCGAGGCCCAAGTAGCTGCAGCAGATATCATCCAACGAAACACGGGACTTAAAGGCGGCTGGCGTAGAAACTGCCCTAGTAGAATGAGCCGTAACCCTCTGAGGAGCAGGTCTGCCTGAAGTGTCATATGCCTGCAGAATGCAATTAGCAATCCATTTAGATAGAGTGACTTTAGATACTGCTTTACCCAGAGCAATTTTAGCAAAGGAGACGAACAGCTGATCTGATTTCCTGTGGCCAGCTGTCCTGTTAATATAAAAACGTAATTGTCTATGAACATCCAATGAATGCAATTTGTATTCTCCTTTGTTTGAATTCTTGGGAAAAAATACAGGCAAATTGATTGACTGGTTAATATTGGATTCAGAAGAGACCTTCGGAAGAAAAGATGGATTGGTCCTGAGGCACACCCTATCAGGGAAGAAAGAAAGGTAAGGCGGCTTGACGCATAGAGCCTGAAGCTCAGACACTCTTCTGGCTGAAGTGATAGCTACCAAGAAGGCAGTCTTCCATGAAAGGTACTTTAGATCTGTAGAAGCTGCAGGCTCGAAGGGAGGAGCAGTAAGGGCTTGCAGAACTAAAGACAAGTCCCAAGGCGGTACAACCTCCTTGACTGGAGGCCTTAACAAAAAAATCCCTTTGAGAAAGGTTTTGCATAATTTCGCCGTCATGAGGGGAGCTGTCTCATGACCAATGTGATAATGCGAGATAGCTGCCAATTGTACCTTAATCGTGGAAGAACTTACCCCTTGATGAAAGAGGTCTGTTAAAAAATCCAGCACCGCTGACATAGGTGCCGAGAAAGGATACAAAGTTCTCTGTACCGCCCAAATAGAGAATCTCTTCCATTTACTCCGATAAACCTGCCTGGTGGAAGGTTTATGAGCTGCCACTAAGATGGCCTTGACCGGTGATGAGATACCGGAGTCCTAATCAAGGATGGAACTGGAGCAGCCAAGCTGTCAACTTCAGGGTGCAGATTGGGAACCGAAATTCCCAGAGGGTGGGAGATGAGATCCGGAATTGGATCCAGAATCCAGGGTGGATTGATTTTGTGAGACCATACGAAGGGGAACCAGGGTTGACGAGGCCAGAACGGGGCAATGAGAATCATTCTGCTCCCCAAACTGTTGGCTTTCTGCAGAAGCCTCTGCATCAGAGGAAGTGGAGGGTAGGCATAAAGGAGACCGGGAGGCCAAGCATGCACCAGAGCATCTCTCGGGGAATTCCCCTGGTGGGGGAAACAGAGCGAAGAAATTGTCGCATTTGGCGTTTGAGGGAGGCAAAAAGATCGCAACAGGGTTGCCCCCAGACGGCAAAAATCTTCTTCGCTACTTGAGGATTGAGAGACCACTCATGTGGAGAAAGAATGGTGCGACTGAGCTTGTCCGCAAGGATGTTGGACTTTCCCGGAATGTGCGTTGCTACCAGAAAGCGTTTGGTGGAAATTGCCCATTCCCAGACTCTCATGGCCTCTCGACAAAGGGGGTAAGACCTGGTTCCTCCCTGTTTGTTGATATACCAGACTACCGACATGTTGTCTGTCTGAATCGCAATAGTCCCTGAAGGAAGAACGTGGTGAAGTGCTTGCAATGCTAGGAGCACCGCCTCATTTCCAGGACATTTATATGCAATGGCGTCTCTGTGGGATTCCACGTGCCTTGGACAATCTTTCCGCAGAATGCCCCCACCCGAGGCAAGAAGCGTCCGTGGTCACTGTGGCTCGGGAAATGCAGCACAAAAGGTCTCCTGCCAGGGGCTCCGGAGAAAGAAGCCACCAAAGAAGGGAGTCCCTGCACGCTTGCTGACCGCAATCGAGGCGTTAAGAGAGGAACAAAGAGGGACCACTGAACCTGAAGGGTCCATTGAAGAACCCACATGCGTGCGAGCATGAATGAGAAGCGGAATAGCTGCCGCCATAGAACCTAGGGCCCTCAGGACCGAAGCTGCAGTTGGAGATGGTTGCAGGATCGCTGTCACATGACACTTCAGGCTGGCAATACGGTCTGGGGTGAGGAAGGCTCGCATTGATCTGGTGTTTAGTCTTCCTCCTATGAAATCTATAACTTGTGTGGGGTGCAGTAAAGATTTCTCCCAGTTGATCGTGATGCCCAGCCTTGGGGCTAGTTGAAGAAAGTAATCCCTGGCTGAGCACAGAAGATGCCTTGATGATGCCGTCAGGAGCCAGTCGTCCAGGTACGGAAAGACCTGTAATCCCTGAAGCCTCAGGTGGGCCGCTACCACAGCTAGCACCTTGGTGAACACCCTGGGGGCTGAGGTGAGACCAAAGGGGAGGACCCTGAACTGATAATGACTGGCTCCCAGCCGGAAGCGAAGAAACCTCCTGGATCGTCTGTCCATGCGAATGTGGTAGTACGCGTCCTTGAGGTCGATGGAGCACATCCAGTCGTTCTCCCTCAAGAGGGGAAGTATAGATTGGAGGGTGACCATCCGGAACTTTTGCTTGGTTACTGACAGGTTCAGCTGGGAAAGGTCTAAGATTGGTCTTAGGTCCCCCGTTTTCTTTGGCACCAAAAAGAACCTGGAGTAAAACCCTAATCCGGTTTGATCTAGGGGGACGCGCTGGATAGCTCTTTTTCCTAGCAGCTGTTCGATTTCGACAGCTGCCGCCTCCCTTTGGTCGGGTGGAACATCTGGGAGGCTGCGAGATTTGGGAACCTTGAATAGGGGAATTGAATAACCTCTGGATATCACACGAAGCACCCAACGGTCTGTTGTGATGGACTCCCAAGAAGTCAGGTGCCTCGAAAAACGCCCCCCGACTGCCTCCAGAGACGGACAGCCGGGCAACCCTTCAGGGCTGCTGCGTGGGTCTATCAGAGAAAGGTTCTCTGGACCCAAAGTTGCTAGGAGCCCCCCTGCCTCTAGGACGGCGACCTCCCCGTCCTCCTCTGCCACGGAAGGACTGGTTATCCGGAGCAGGTTGGGACTGCTGCGATTTCCGGAACCACATCTTCTTCTGTCCCTTTTGGTTCTTAGAGAAGGACCTCTGGGGAGCTGAGAAGCGGACTCCGGCGGCAGACAGCGTCTTCCGTCCTTTTCGCTCTGGACTAATGTTTCGAACAGTCTTGCCAAACAAGGCAGAACCATCGAAGGGGCATTCGCGAAGGTCGCCTTGAAGGGCTCTGCAAAATCACAGTGGCGGAGCCAGGCCTGTCGCCTCATGACTAGGCCTGCTCCGCTGGCTCTAGCTCCCTCAGTAGCGTGAGAAAGCAGCCGCATAGATGTATTGAAACTGATCTGAGAGTGGCCATTCGGGTGGGGTATACCTGTTTATCCTCACTCGACATGGACTCCGGGGGAGATGCAGCGTATTCTTTAATCAGATCCCGCTGCATCCTAATGACATGTGCCATGTAGTTCAGCGCTCTCAGAGAAGGTTGCTGAACTGAAAACTCGCTTCCCAATGCGATCCATCGAGCGGGACTCCTTCCCGGAGGATGCATGGAGGGACTCTCCTGGGCCAATTCCCTCTTCGTGGCTGCAGCCATCATCATGGCATCTACTGGGGGGCCCTTGCTCCAGTGAGTGCGGTCCGCCGGAGGGGAAAGGATGCGTCAGGGCGCTTGGGTACAGGCTCAACGGTGTCCGGATCCTTCCACGCTCTGATGGATATAAGATCCACCAGAGGGTCAGCAGGAGGGGACACCCAAGAGGTAGAAGGGCCCGCCTCGAATACCTCCAAGAACACAGACTCGTCCGAGGAAGCCTTGGGGCAGACCACCCCGATCCTTAACATCTCCATAATGTCTCCAAATGAGACGTCCTCAGGGGTGACCTTGGGGAGCCTTCCCTTCATCCAAATCTGTGTCTTCGTAACGGACTCGGGAGTCCATGTGCCTCCTTTGCACTTGCGCCCGAGGTACTTCATCGGGGCTGTCCGAGGAGTACTCTTCAGCAGTTGGATGTTCCAAGGGAACCACTTGGGACATCGGCGGGCTGTCCCTGGGACCGGCTGGTGGGGGCCTGGCCCAACTGCAAGGGAGTGCGTGATGGAGCCGTGGCAGGGACCGGGGTCCGGACGTCCTCAACAGTGCCCTTTCCACTACGTGAAGGCGGGGAGCCAGCTTCTCTAAACCCTGAGAGCCGACCCCCTCGGATCCGGCGCGGATCGGTCGGAGCAATCGCCGGATCCGAGAGACGTGTGCTCCGACCTGGGCGGAGCCAGACACACCAGCTCCCTCGATCCGAGGCTCGGTCCTCGGCTCAGAGGTCGGGTCCGGTACCAAGCACTCAAGGGATGGGACGGATCCGAGTGCGCCGACCTATCGGATCCGACCCACCCCGGATCCAAGTCTGCCCGGCGCCGACAGCTCCGAACCCGTGGTATGGGTCGGAGAAGGAGCCAAAGGCGAAAAAGGGTCAAGCTCCTCCCGGATGGGGGCTAGAGCACTCCCATTTGCATTTGGGCCTGGATGAATTTCCTCATCATCCGGTCCATATCAGCTTCACTCATGGAAAAAGTTGACCTGGTGGAGGCCACCGGGCGGACCTAGAGAGCCTCGGAGACCTCCTAGAAGGGCTAGCCTCCTCCTCCTCGGGTCCAGGAGAGAACCGAGGGGAGTGGAGCCGAGGAGGAGGAAGCTAGAAGGCACAGGAGGCCGCTTAGATGGAGGAGCCGAACTGGAAGTTCGGCTCTCCGCTTGTGGTGCCTCTCCTGTGCCTCTCCTTCTCTCTCTCCCTAGAGGACTCTTTCCTCCGGCAACTTAGAGGAGGTTGAGTCCCAGCCGGAGGGAGAGCCCACAGCAACAGGTTGCTGAGTAGAAGGGCAGAAGCGCGGTATCTGGAGGTAAAAGACCCGCCAGCACCAGCTTCGACCTCCGCTCCCTCAAAGCCCGGGGGTTGAACCCTGCACAAATGGTACAACCAGATGACAGGTGTTCAACCCCCAAGCATTTAATGCACTGAGTGTGGCCATCCGCTGGGGACAGCTTATGGCCACACTCGGTACATTTAGAGAAAACAGCCTTATGGGCTTCAGACATTATAAACCCTGAAGGCCTAACACAACACACACACACCAAACTACGCAAAACCCGTGAAATATTAACTAAAAAGAGAGAGGAAAGCCTAACACAATCAACACTAATAATATCAGTAACAAAAATAGAGAATTTCTAAACTTTTTTTGTCAGACAAACTTATCTGTCACCAAAAAACGCCAGGAGCTCAAGAATCCGTCGCTACTTGAAAAGCGGCAAACGAAATCTGAGGTCAGTCAGGGCTTGGCAAGGGGTTATGGGTAAGAGGGAGGAGCTAGGAGCTCGGAGCCTAAGCTTTTGAATTGCCGGCTCGGATCCGAGGTCGGATCCGATACCCACAGGTTGCAGACGAATGAAGTCTGCCTACTTCAGACTGTAGTGTTTGGAGAATGTATGCACGGAGCTCCATGTGGCAGCTTCCAGAATGTCCTTAGTAGGCACCCCTCTTAAGAATGCTGTAGAGGTGGCTGTAGTTCTGGTGGAATGTGGTCTGACATTGGCTGGAACAGTCTTTCCATGAAAGGAATAACAGAATTTGATGCAATGTCCAATCCATTTTGAAATAGTCTTTGCTTTTCCTTGAACTGCAGGGGCGTAGGCTACAAAAAGTTGTTCAGACTTCCTACTGGCCTTGGTTCTGTCCAGGTAGTATCGAAGTTGTCTGTGGATGTCCAAGGTATGCAACAGTCTTTCCCCCTTATTCTCAGGATTGGGGAAGAAAACAGGGAGATGAATGGCTTGATTTAAAGAAACCCTAGATACCACCCTTTGGCATAAAAGTAGGGTTGGTTCTTAATGAAACCCTGTCTCTGTGAAAAATTATGAACGGTGGTATTGCCATTAGGGCCTGTAGTTCCGAAACCCTTCTTGCTGAGGTAATTGCCAACAGGAAAGCTGTCTTCCATGAGAGAAATTGCAAGTCAACTGAAGCTGCTGGTACAAATGGAGGTATAGTCAGTTTTTCTAGGACAAAATTGAGGTCCCAGGCTGGCACTGGGGCCTTTCTTGGTGGCTTAATGTTCTTGATTCCCCTGAGGAATTGCCTTAGCAAAGGGTGTGAAAAAACAGGAGGATCAGTGTTATATCTAGCTGAAATAGCTGATGCATGTATCTTTATGGAAGAATATGAGAGGCCGTTCTTTAGCATATCTGCCAAATATTCCAAGATGAGTGGGATGTTCAACAATGATGCAGCATGTCCCTTGGTGGTATTCCAATTGTTGAATCTTTTCCATTTTGCTAAGTAAACCTTTCTGGTGGATGGTCTTCGAGCCTCTGTTAGTATCCTCTGAACTTCCTTGGAGAGAGATAGGTTGAGGTTATTTATGGGATCTCCCAGGCTGTTAGCTGCAGTGTCTGAAGGTTTGGGTGCACTGTTTCGAAATTGTGTTGAGTCAAAAGAAGAGGCCATTGGGGAAGGGCCCACTTCCTGGTGTGACATATGCTCCGTAGTAGTGGATACCAGTGTTGTCTTGGCCAGTCCGGAGCTATTATGATTCCCTTGGGTCTCTCTGCTTTGATCTTTAGTAATACTGAGGTCATCAGTGGTAGAGGTGGGAATGCATAGATTGTTAGGAAGTTCCAGTTGAATGAGAGAGCATCTATTTTCCAAGCTTTTGGATGGTATGTCCTTGTGCAGAATTTTTGTAGAAGGTGGTTGAGGTGAGAGGCAAATAGGTCCACTTCTGGCCTGCCCCATGTCGAAGTGAGTTGTGTGAAGACCTTCGGATGTAACCTCCACTCGTGTGGATCTGTGAAATTCCTGCTTAGGCTGTCCGCCAACACATTGTCCTTGCCTGGAACAAACTGGGATTGTAACTGGATGTTTAGGCTCAGTGATTTTTCCCAAAGATGCATTGTCAGTCTGCAAAGGGGGTAAGAGTGGGTGCCCCCTTGCTTGTTTATATACCACATCACAGTGGTGTTGTCTGTCCGTATCAGTAAATGGCCTTGCTGAAGTTGGTGTTGAAAGGCCTCGATGGCATGCATTACTGCCAGCATTTCCTTTTGGTTTATATGCAGATGTGTTTCCTTTGGAGACCATTGTCCTTGTATACACTTTCCTTCCATGTGCGCCCCCCATCCAAGGTCTGAGGCGTCTGTGGTCATGGTCTGTGTTATCTGTGGTTTTTTGAATGACATACCTGTGTCTGCCTGGCTCACCGAGGCCCACCATAGGAATTCCTTTTGTAGGCATGGACTGAGCGGTATGGTTGTCTCCAAGTTGTTGCTGTGTTGAGACCAAACGCTTTTTAGGTACCATTGAAGCTTTCTCATGTGCAGTCTTGCTAATGGAACCAGGAGAATGCAGGATGCCATGTAACCCAGGGCCTGTAGGAATCTCCTTGCAGTCATCTGGGTGAGTTTTGCTAAACCTTTGAAATAACGAGTTAACTTCTCTTGCTTGTCTTCTGTCAGGTAAGCCATTTGAGAGGCTGTGTCTAGTTTGGCACCTAAGAAGATTATTTGCTGAGATGGTTGCAGTCTTGACTTTTGGAAGTTGACTGTGTATCCCAGAGCTTGTAGTAATCGTATGACATAGTCCAAGTTTCTTGTCAACATCAATTTTTCGTCCGCTTGTATGAGGCAGTCGTCCAGGTACGGGTAAATTTGTATCCCCTGGAGCCTGCAATGAGCAATTACTGAAGCCAGGCATTTTGTGAATACTCTGGGCGCAGTAGATAAGCCAAATGGCAATGCTGAGAATTGATAATGCTCTGGCCCTGCAAGAAATCTGAGGTATCTTCTGCAGCTGTGTCTGATAAGGACATGCAGGTATGCCTCCTTGAGGTCCAGAGTAATCAGCCAAGACCCCTTGCCCAGCATGGGAAGGAGTTGCTGTAGAGTCAGCATTTTGAACTTTGGTACTATGAGAAAGGTGTTTAATGCGGACAAGTCCAGTATTGGTCTCCATTGAGATTCTTTTCTTGGAACAAGGAACAGTCTTGAGTAAAACCCCTGGCCTTGTTCTTGTTGAGGAACTCTTTCTATTGCTTTCATTTGAGTCAGCAGAGTGATTTGCTTGATAGCCTCTGCCCTCTGGTTTTGTGGCAGGTTTGGCATGCCTTGTTTTCTTGGCAAGGTATGAAAATGGAACCTGTAGCCTCGGTCTATAATGTCCAAAATCCATTTGTCCTTTGTCAGTCTGTGCCAATTTTCTGCAAAGAGAGATAATTTCCCGCCCAAGGGAGCTTCTATTTGTTCCCTGGTAGGTGGAAGTAGAGGAAAGTCATTGAGATTGTGGTTGTGGGGCAGGTGAAACCCTTGCGTCACTTCTTTGGTTTCCTGGCTGCCATTGTCATCCCCTGTAAGGGCCTCTGTATTGGCCTCTTCCTCGGCCACGTCTGTTTTTACCCCTTTGAAACTTTTCTGGATTAGGAAAGGACCAGTTTTTTGAAGGTCAATTCCTACTGAATCTAGGGGGTTGAACCTGGAGGAAATCTTTCACCGTCTGAACTGATTTTGCTTTTTCTTCGATGGTCTTTAACACATCCTTAGCATTAGCGCCAAAAAGCTTGTTCTTTTCCAAGGGTGCATCCAGAAGTTTTGCCTTTACATGATCTGGTAGAGGTTGATCTTTTAACCATGTATGTCTACGAATGACTGCCCCTATCATAGCTGCCCTACATGAAGCTTCCAGTGCATCATATCCACACTGCAGGAAGTGATTGCTTACTTGTTGGGTGTTATGTACAGCTTCCTGCAAAGCCTTCCTGTCTAAAGGATCAGGAGTGGCTAATGTTTTTTGTAAATCTTCTAACAGGAAATCCTGATATTGTAACATATGAAAAAGGCAATTCAAAGCTCTCATAGATAAGGTAGTGGATGTGTAAACCTTTTTGCCCCATCTCTCTAATGATCTAGCTTCCCTGTTGGAGGGCAATGGATTTTTAGAGGTGGAAGCAGAAACTCCTTTAGGCCCCTGTGAAATAGTTTCCAAATCAGCAGTATGGGCCCTGAATAAATGGGAATGTGCTTCTGGGACCCTGTAATACCTGTCTGGCTTGGCTGGAGCCGGAGGAAGAGAGTCAGGGGTAGCACTAGAGTCAGAATATAAATCATCCAAAACATCAAGTACAGGAGGAATAGCTAAGGGCCTGTGCTGGGGCTTCTTAAGGAAAGTCCTAAGGCGTTTTCTGGAATCAGAATATTCCTGTCCTTGCCACTTGAAAAGTTCCCTCATGGCATGCAGAACTTCCCCAAAAGAAATATCCTCAGGAGGGGAGGCCGAGGGGATGGAATCTTCTGCATCCGAGTCCTCATAGGTCTGGAAGAGCTCTTCCTGGCTATCAGAGTGGACAGAGCCCTCAGAATCTTCATCTGAAGGAGTAGGGTCAGAGGGTTCAACCCGGGGCCTTTTATCAGAAGGAGGCTGGGATCCTCTCTCAGGATGGGCCTGTGAACCTCTAATCATAGAAATTAAGTCAGCAGCCATAGACATAATTTGTGTCTCTGGAGTAGGCTGAGGTAAGGTTTTAGTAGTAATATGCTTTGTTTTGCTTGCTGCCTTAGCCCTAGTGTAGGCCTTAATAGACATGGCCATAGGAGGCCTGGCAGCTCCACGTGCAGGAGTGACCTTGTCTACAGCAATGGTCTCGGGCATATCCTCGGTTTCGGTATCCGGAGGGAAATCGATAACTGGCGTCGGAGTGATGTCCGGAATCGGAGTCGTCGGTAATGTGGTGTCTTCGGTTCGGAGCGGTGGAGAGACAGTCTCAGAGGGAACTGGAGCACTCGCGCTAGGTTTTGGCGTGGAGTCGGTGGTAGACGCGGGCTGAGGATGTCGGTCCCAGTCTTTTCGCTTCTTGGGAGTTTGCGATGTCGGAAGTTCCGACGGCATGGTGTAAGCAAAATTATCGCCGAAAAAGTCTTCAGCAAACTCCGCCCGGTGCCTGAGGGTGCGCTTGTTGAAGCGAGCACAGGCTACACAGGCCGAGACGTCGTAGTCTGGGCCAAGGCAAGGTAAACAGTAAGAGTGGAAATCCTTATGAGGTATTTGTTTACCACAAGATAGACAATTGTTAACTTTTTCAGTAATTTCTGACATCGGCTGAGGCAAGAAAAAGGTCCCCAACGGGGTACTTAGCTTTTTTGATGACTTCGGTATTGAAGAATACAGGAGCTGACCGACCGGCACTTGCGAACTGCTTCTGCTTCGGGCACCGCGCGGCAAGAAAGACTGAAGAAAATGGTGTCGGCTGATGCTTATGTACTCCAGCCGCTCTGACGTCGGAGAGAAATGCGACATCAGCCGACGTCGGACCCAGACTTTGGAATCCGGCCGACCGAGGGCTGCCTGAGGCAGGACAACCCACATGTTATGACTGCAGTTGCATTCTTGAAGGACTTCACCAGAGTCGTCGGATGCTGTTGCTTCTTCCATGACGTCAGGTCGTCAGGGGTATAAAACATATAGCTGACACCATTACATCAGTTTTTCTTGCCCCAGATGTCAGGTGCCCCTACAATAGGAAGCAATTATATGGTATGGAACACCCCCAGCAAAAAGCAAATACATGTTATATAATATATGCCAAACAAGAAGGAAAGGTAGAGCCAAGATAAGTCGGGGAGCTGGAGGGAGGGTAACCAGGACTGCAACAGTGAATACACACGAACATCTACAAATACGGTAAGTATACACAACTGTACTATGTGCTTCGTGTTTCACTGCTGCAGTCATCACATTTGGGTAGATTCCCAAAGCTAAGGAAGGGTGGAGGCAGTTAAAGAGCATTAGGGATAGCAATCAGGCCCTGTAAGATGCTGAGGCAAATCCAGCTCTGGATTTAGAAAAGATAGACAGGCAGGTGGTAATGGCTTGGTGAAAGTTTGTACAGAGCTCCAGGTAGCAGCTTCCAGGATGTCCCTGGTAGGGACTCCTCCGAGAAATGCCGTAGGGGTAGATGCAGCCCTGGTGGAATGAGATCTAATCCCCTGTGGGGTAGGTTTGCCATGGTGCTTGTAGCAGAAATGGATGCAATGGGCTATCCATTTGGAAATGGTTTGCTTTGAAATAGCCTTCCCCTCTGCCCCTTCAGCAAAGCTAACTAGCAGCTGGTCAGATTTTCTGAGAGGCTTAGTTCTGTCCAAATAGAATCTAAGCTGTCTGTGCACATCCAGAGAATGCAGTATCCTTTCCCCCTTTTGGAGGATTAGGGAAAAAAGTAGGCAATTGAATGGACTGGTTTAGAGCCACACTAGACACCACCTTTGGCATAAAGGATGGATTAGTCCTGAGGGAAACCCTGTCCGCATGGAAGATAATGAAGGGTTCCACTGCTATGAGGGCCTGCAGTTCAGACACTCTTCTTGCTGAAGTGATGGCTAGAAGTAAGGCTGTTTTCCAAGAAAGGAATTTCAACTCTGCTGTAGCAGCAGGTTCAAAGGTTGGAAGAGTGAATTTTTCCAATACAAAGTTAAGGTCCCAGGCTGGAGTGGGAGCTCTCCTGGGGGGGGGGGGTCTTAAAATTTTGGCCCCTCTAAGGAACTGTTTTAGCAGGGGATGAGAGAAGACGGGTGGCTCAGTATTGTAATGTGCCGAAATGGCAGAGGCATGAATCTTAACTGAAGAGAAAGACAGGCCCTTGTGCAGCATTTCTGTTAAATAATCTAGAATATGAGGTAAGCTGGGCACCGCTGTGCCCATCCCCTGAGCCTGGCTCCAGGAACAGTATCTTTTCCACTTTTCTGAATTGGATTTTCTAGTACTAGGCCTCCTTGCCTCAAGAATGACATCCAGCACCTGCCTACTGAGGAGATTGCTAGAGGTGAGCTTAGGGAATTAGCCAGACTCCAAGGTTCAGGGTTTGAAGCTGAGGGTGCAGCTTGACTGCGGAGAGTTCTGGTGTAGAATTTGTTCAATTAGTGATTCTGAGGGGAGGCAAACAGGTCCGTCTCTGGAGTCCCCCCATTTGTTCCTCAAGAGCTTGAATATTTTGGGTTCCAGTTTCCATTTGTGTGGGCCCATGAGATTTCTGCTCAAGTCGTCTGCCAGTGAATTTAGTTTGCCTGGCAGGAATTGAGCTTGCAGTTCACTTGGTAGCTCAAGGCTGTGTTCCACAGAGCCATGGCTAGTCTGCAGAGTAGGTAGGAATGGGTTCCCCCCTGCTTGTTTATGTACCACATAACTGTGGTGTTGTCTGGCTTTACCAATAGTCGTCCTGGAAGAATAAGATCTTTGAAGGCTGTCTAAACATTCTGTACAGCTAACATTTCTTTTTGATTGATATGCAGGAGCATCTGTTTTGGGTTCCATTTGCCCTGACTGCACTGCCCTGCCATGTGAGCCCCCCCTCATGCATACTTTGATGTGTCTGTTAGGGTTTGGGTGGCAGGGGGGGGGGAGTGAAAGGGAGTCCCTTGTTGTGGTAGCAGGCCTCTGCCCACCAAAGGAACTCTTGCCCTTAGACAAGGAATGATAGGAATCATTGTTTCCAGCTCCTGAGAATGATGACACCATAGACATTTTAGATACCACTGAAGTATCCTCATGTGCAGTCTTGCATATGGAATTAAGAGGCCATGAACCCCAGGGCTTGAAGGACTTATTAGAATATGCAGGTAAGCTTCTTTTAAGTATAGGACTGCCAGCCAGGCATCCTTGGCTAGCATAGGAAGAAGCTGTTGGAAGAGTTAGCATTTTGAATTTTGGAACCACCAGAAAGGTGTTGAGAATAAACAGGTCCAGGATAGGACACCAGGAGATTTCTTTTCTGGGAATCAGGAACAGTCTTGAATAAAAACCTTGTTCCCTTTGCTCTGCTGGGACAGGTTGGATAGCCCTGATACTGAGGAGAGAAGGCACTTGTTTTGGGGCCTCCACCCAGTGATTTGGGGGGAGGTCTGGCCGTGGGAGTGAGTGGAAGTGGAATCTGTATCCTAGGGACACCATGTTTAAAACCCATTTGTCCTGGGTAATGCCTTCCTCCTAAGGGAGCAGGTAGTTGAGCAGGGCTTGGAAGAGTTAAAGGTAAGTCACTGTGCCGTTTTTCCATACAGGGAGGCTTGCTACTCCCTACTTTGGAAGTGGGAACCCCCCCACTGCTTAGATCTGTGCAATAGCCTGACACTGAAGTCTTGGTGGTCTGCTGCTCCTGCGTTTGGACTAAGAAGGCCTTGAAGGGACTGGAAAAGACCAGTTCTTTGAAAGCCAATGCCTACTGAATCTAGGAGACTGTACTTGTAATAAATTCTTTAACAGTTTGCATTTGCGTAGATTTAGCTTTTTCCTGCATCCTTTTGAGGACTTCTGCTTTGTTGCCAAAAAGGCAGTCTTGGTTTAAGAGTACATCCAGTAATTTAGCTTTAACATGATCTGGCAAGTTTTGTTCCTTAAGCCAAGCATGCCTTCTCAGTACAGACCCAGTGACAGCAGCCCTGCAAGATGCTTCTAAAGCATCAAAACCAGATTGCAAAGTATGTTTTCCAACTTTTTCAGCAGAATGCATTAACTCTTGTAAATCTTTGTGTTCAGCATGGTCAGGAATCAACATCATTTTCTGTTTAAGTAGTCCCATAATATGCTAATACTTTAACATATGAAACTGGCAATTTAAAGCCCTAATGGCCAAAGCAGCAGAGGTGTATACCTTCTTACCCCATCTGTCTAAAGCTCTAGAGTCCCTATCAGAAGGGGTAGGATTTTTGGCAGTAGTAGCCTTAATGCCTTTTGGCCCTTGGGAAATGGTCTCGGGATCCGCAGTAGGATTCTTGAAGAGAAATTTGTGAGAATCAGGTACTCTGTAGTATCGGTCAGGCTTCCTGGGAGCTGGAGGCAAAGTGTCTGGGGTAAGGTTGGATTCCAAGAAAACATCATCTACAATCTTCAGAACAGGAGGGACAGCTAGAGGCTTGTGTTGAGGCATGAGTAAAAATTCCCTAAGTCTCTTTTTGGACTCTGAATGGTCCTGGCTTTCCCAGTGGAAATGCTCCCTAAGGGTATGCAAGGTTTCTCCAAAAGAAAAATCTTCTGAAGGGGAGGCAGAGGGAATGAAATCATCTGCATCAGAATCCTCATAAGTAGATAAGGGTAAATCCTGGTAATCAGAAGGAACAGAGATATCAGATTCCTGATCAGAAGAATCAGAAGGAAAATCAGTTCTAGGCCTCTTAGAGGGCGAAGGCTGGCTTCCCCTAATTAAGGTAATAAGGTCTTCAGCCATTCTATTCATTTGTTTTTGAGGTATATGGGCCTGAGAATGTGGTTTGGTCGTCTGTTTTCTAGGCTTAGCGTGAGCTTTAGGCCTGAAGAATCCAGGATTCTTAGCTTGAAACAAAGTCGTTGGTTTAATATGACAGTCGGTAGGCCTGAATACACCCTCAGACGCCGGTGCCTGCCCAGCGGCTCTGGACCCATCCAAGATAGACACATCTGCAGGTTCCATAGTCGAAGAAGCATCTTGCGGCATACCAGTCTTCAAATGGGTCTCAGTAGAGGCCTGTGAATCTGTAGTAGCGGGTATCAGGGGCTGAGAAAGCGCCTCACTGAGTACCGGCGGACTGGCGACTAGCTTAACAGAAGTGTCGTCAGCAGTTTTGGACCTATGCGGTCTGTCTCTGTCTTTATCCTTACTTTTTTTGGAAGATCGGTAGTTGGATGGCTTAAAGCCATTTCGGAGTACGGAGATCGAGAACGAAAGTATTTAGCTACAAAAATAGCCAGACGACGAATAGTTCAGGCATTGAACAAGAGACCAACAGCGAGGGACGTCATGGTCTGGGCCTAAACAGGTGACACAGTAAGAATGAAAATCTCTATGAGGTATTTTCTTTCCATAGGCAAGACAATTGTTAGAACAGTTAGAACAAGAAGAAAGGATCCCCAATGGGGTACTTATCTTTTTGAAGACTTCAGGGCTGAAACTCGAAAACGAAAATTTCAGGAGTCGGCCGACCGGCACTTGCGAACTGCTTCTGGCACCGCACAGCTAGAAAGACTGATGTAATGGTGTCAGCTGCATGTTTTATACCCCTGACGACCTGACGCCGTGGAAGCAACAGCATCCAATGCAGAAATCCGAAGACTCTGTTATTCAGGCTGGCTGAGGGCTACCTGCAGGCAGATAACCCAAATGTGATGACTGCAACAGTGAAACACGAAGAACATTCACTTGGCCCAATTAGTAAGCAGAGAAAGCTACAAACAGTCGGTCAGACTTCCTGTGTTGTCTAGCTCTGTGCAGACAGAAACATAACTGTCTATGAACATCGAGAAGATGTGCAGCATACTCCAAGTGTCTATGAACTTCGAGAAGATGTGCAGCATACTCCACTTTATTAGAAGAATTGGGAAAGAACACTGGTAACAATGTACTGACTGGTATTGTTTTCCCTGGCCACTTTAGGCATAAAGGAAAGATTGGTGTGTAGAGAAATCCTGTCCTTATGAAAAATTATTTAAGGAGGTTTGGAAGATGAGGCCTGTAGTTCAGAAATTCTCTTAGCTGAAGTAATGGCCACCAAGAAGCTTGACTTCCAAGACAAAAACATCATGTCACAAGTGGCAGCTGGTTCGAAGGATCCCAGAGTCAAACTCTGCAACACTACAATAAGATCCCAAGGTGGGGTGGGGTCCTCAATGTGAGGCCTCAACAAAAAGATACATTTCTTAAGGGACTTGTATAATCTAAAGGTGGACGGGAAACAAAATTGAGTAGCAGCGTGAAAATTAGAAATTGCAGCTGACTGAAGCTTGACGGTAGAGAAGCTAGCGCCCTCCTTAAAACAGGTACTAAGAAAAAGCAGAATATCAGAGAATGGCTCTGAGAAAGGGTCAGTATTCCTATTTGTACCCCAAACAGTGAACCTTTTCTACTTGCTGGTGTAAACTTTCTTAGTAAAAACCTTTTGCGAGGCTAGAATTATATTATGGACTAAAGAAGCAAGCTTGGACAGTGTTATTAGGGTTGGAATTGGAGAAACCAAGCTGTCAATCTGAGGGTGTTAAGATTCGGGTGCTTCATTCCTGACAAGGGAGAGAGGAGGTACTGTCTGGGCTCCAGTATTCACAAAGAATATTTCAGATAACAGAGAAAGGGGAACCAAACCTGACGAGGCCAGAAGGGGGCAATGAGGATGACTGAGCTCTTCAGCCTGCCTGCCTTCTGCAGAAATTTTGGGATTAGTGAGAGAGGGGGATAAGCATACAGGAGACCCAGGGGCCAATCGTGCACCACAGTGTCCCTCGGGGGCTCCCCAGGAGGGGGGATTAGAGCGAAGAACTTGCTGCATTTGTTGTTGAGTGGAGAGGCAAAAAGGTTGCAGCAAGGTTGACCCCATCGATTGAAGATCATGTATGCCATTGACTGAGGGACCACTCGTGCAGAATCAGGACTGATTTGCTGAGTCTGTCTGCCAACTCGTTGGCTTTCCCCAGAATGTGAGTTGCAATCAGAAGCCAGTCTGAAGAGATCTCCCATTCCCACACCCTCACGGCCTCTCTGCACAAGGAGTATGAATGGCTTCCTTCTTGTTTGTTGATATGCCAGACTACAGACACGTTGTTGGTGTGAACTGCAATAATCCCAAAGGGGAGAGCATCCTGAAAGGCTTGCAACATTAGGACAACTGCTCTCATTTCTATGACAATGATATGCAATCTGGTATCGGTGGGGAACCACGTGCCTTGGACCACCTTACCATTGTAAGCTCCCCTCCCAAACTGGGAGGCGTCCATGGTCACTATAGCTATTGGAGGGAGGGGGGGTTAAGAAAGGTCTGCCTGGAAGGAGATCATCTGACTGAATCCTCCAGCTGACGTGCTTTTGTAAATCGGTGTCAATCTGATGGGAATGGATAGCGACTAAAAGAATGGATCATTGCACTGCCAGTGTCCATTGAAGAATCCACATGAAGAACCTTGCTAGAGGGACTAACAGAATTGCTGCTGACATGGACTCTAGGACTTGTAAGACCAACCTCGCAGGAGGGGATTGCTGGGATTAACAATTCCCGGACTTGATTCCTCAGTGTTATGTGGTGTAAGGAAAGAGGAACCGTTTGATCCCTCCTGTTCAGCTGCATTCCTATGAAGTCTAGGTTCTGCACAGGAGAGTGTCTAACCAACTGCCCAAATAGTGAAGAGCCATCGTAGGGGGCATTCACAAAGGAAGCCTTAAAGGGCTCTGTGAAACCACAAGTCGGATCGGAGGAGGAGATAAAATTTGTTTTGCGGATGTGCTCACGGGCCTGGGAGGGGACAAAGCTAGCAGGACCCCCCATCTACAGTCGAGCCCTAAGGAATCCCTGCATTACCTGTTCTTGTCTGCCTCTGTCAAGCTCCTAGAAGATATGGATGATGGTACAGATGGTGGCTAGGACTTGTTTCTTTGGGGTAAGGAACAACTGGGTAGTAGAGCCAGAGAAACAGGTTCCAAGACAAGTTCCGGGGACCGGCATCTAATTGTCTGATCTGATAGCCAGTGAGCTGTGTATGAAGTGGATGGGATGGGTGAGTTGGAGATGGTTGGGTCTGAAGTGACCTGTGGACCAGAGGAAGGCTTGACAGTCTTTGGATCTGAAGGAGTTGGAGCAGAGGCCTTTCTAAGTTTCTCTGACGAATCCCTCTGCACCTTTTCGAGGGATCATTTCTTAGATTCCAAGGAGCCATGGTGAGATATGGAGAGGCTTTCAACCCCAGGAGAAGATGCTGATGCTGGCAGCATTCCTTTAATTATTGACTTACTTCTATGGTCTGAAAGGGCCCTAGGATTGAATGAGGAGCATATATCACAATTCAAATTAACAGGCTCTTGCCCTAGACAACAAATGCACTTCTTGTGGGCATCAGAGTCAAATCCAAGGATTGAATCCATAACCCATGAGTGAGGAAGAATGAAAAAGTACAGTTGTGTACACTTACCATAAATGTAGATGTTAGACTGTACTCACTGTTGCAGTCCTTACAAATGGGTTATCCGGCTCCCGGTAGCCCGCAGTCGGCCAGTATACCCAAGTCCTTGGTATATGACATCGGCTGCCTATGGGTTAAGCCTGATGCCAGGACGTCAGGTACAAAGGCAGGTAGCCGACATCATTTCCTCAGTTTTTCTTGCCATAACAGTCAGGAACCCCCAAAAAAAGTAAGAAAAGGTAAAGAAAAAATCCAGTCTGTGCCCTAGGAAAAAAGGGGGATGGAAGGGGGGGAACCAGGAATGCAACAGTGAATACACTCGAACATCTACATTTATGGTAAGTGTACACAGCTGTACTATGTTCATTGTGTTTCACTGTTGCAGACTTTACAAATGGGCTGATTCCCAAAGCCCAGGGATTAATGGCTGGTAAGAATGCCCTGCAACACTGCAGTGGCAAAACCAGCCCTGGACTTAGAAAACAAGGGCAAATTGTAATGTTTGGCGAAAGTGTGGACAGAAGTCCAGGTAGCTGCTTCCAGGATGTCCTTAGTAGGTACACCTCTAAGAAAAGCTGCTGAGGTACAGGTAGAGGTAGCTCTAGTAGAATGGGTCCTAATGCCCTGAGGAGGAACCTTGCCATGCTGTAAGTAACAAAAGTGAATACAATGAACAATCCACTGTTTAAAAATAGCCTTGTCTGGGCTCCAGGAGCAAAACTGACCAACAAAAGGTTTAGTCCTGTCCAGGTAAAATCTAAGTTGTCTATGCACATCCAGTGAATGCAGCAACCTTTCTCCTCTACTCTGAGGATTAGGAAAGAAGGTAGGCAGGTGGATAGACTGGTTGAGAGTCAGGCTAGAAACCACCTTAGGCATAAAAGAAGGATTAGACCGAAGAGAAACCCGATCCACATGGAAAGTGATAAAAGGCTCTACTGCCATTAAGGCGTGCAGCTCACACACTCTTCTAGCTGAAGTAATGGTCAGGAGAAAAGCAGTTTTCCAGGAGAGAAACTTCAAATCTGCTGAGGCAGCAGCCTCAAAGGGAGGCACAGTAAGTTTCTCAAGCACAAAATTAAGATCCAAGCAGGAGTAGGTGCCCTTCTGGGAGGCTTTAAATTGCTAACTCCCCTGAGGAACGGTTTCATCAAGGGATGAGAGAAAATGGGTTGTTCAAAGGAACAGTGAGCAGAAATAGCTGAAGCATGAATCTTGATAGAAGAAAAGGAAAGTCCGCCATTAAGTAAACCTGCCAGGTAATCAGGAATTAGAGGAAGAGCAACTAGAGGAAGAGTACGTTGAGATGGGCCTCTCCTCTAGTCTGCATCCAAATGGAGAATCTTTTCCACTTATCTGCGTAAGATTTCCTAGTACTAGGCCTCCTGGCCTCACGAAGGACCTCAACCACCTGTTGGGAAAGGTTTAAATTATGAGCCAGGCAGTCAAATGCAGAGTCTGAAGGTGAGGCTGCAGAATCTCTCCTCCGTCCTGAGCCAAGAGATCTGGTATCAGGGGAAGATGCCAAGGCAGAGACTGGGAGAGACTGCGAAGAAGTGGATACCAATGCTGCCTGGGCCAGTCTGGAGTTATGATGATGGCCCTTGGTTTTCCATCCATTATCTTTAACAGCACTCTGGGAAGAAGAGGCAAAGGAGAGAAGGCATAGACCGATAGCCATGTCAGGGAAAGGACAGAACATCCACTTTCTAAGCTTTGTCGTGATGATCCCTGGTGCAAAAGGTAGGAAGAAGGTGGTTGGTTGGAGAAGAAAAGTGATCCACCTGGGGAGTGCCCCAACGCTGAATAATGCGATGGAAGATTATCTTGTTCAGTTGCCACTCGTGAGGATCCAGGGCCTGCCTGCTCAACTGGTCTGCCAAGGTGTTGAGCCTTCATGGAAGAAACTGGGCTATCAGATGAATGCCCAGAGGGGTAAGAGCGAGTCCCTCCTTGCCTGTTGATGTACCACATGATTGCAGTGTTGTCTGTCCTGACTAGAAGAGTACCAGGAGAGAAAAGATGCTTGAAAGCCATCAAGGCCTGCTGGACTGCTATCATTTCCTTCAGATTTATGTGCAATTGAGCTTGTTGACAGCTCCAAGCTCTCTGAATGCATGTGCCCTCTAGATGTGCTCCCCAAGTGTATCCAAGGCATCCGTGGTGAGAGTCTGGTTGGCAGGAGGTGGACAGAAAGGTAGGCCTTTGTTCTGTGCACAGGCCGTTGCCCACCAAAGGGACTCAGTCTGCAGGCAGGGAATCAGAGGAAGAATCAAGTCTAAATCCTGTGTGTGTTGACACCAAAGGTTTTTAAGGTAGCATTGTATTTTCCTCATATGCAGTCTGGCATATGGAATCATCAGAATACATGAAGCCATGAACCCCAGGGCTTGCAGGAATTGCTTTGCAGAGAGCTGGGTCATGCTTGCCAAGTTCTTGAAGTAATTTAAAAGATCCATCTGTTTCTTTTGAGGGAGAAATACCATCTGGGCGGCTGTGTTCAGACTCACTCCCAGGAATACAATCTCCCTGGTGGGTACCAATTTTGACTTCTTTTCATTGATGGTATAGCCCAAAGAGGCGAGAAGGTTCTTTACAAAGTCCAAATCCTTTAGAAGTTGCCTTGGAGAGTTTGCTTGAATAAGGCAATCGTCCAAGTAAGGGTAAATTTGAATGTTTCTTTGCCTGCAAAAAGCAATGACTGGAGCCAGACATTTTGTAAAAACTCTGGGAGCAGTAAATGAGCCAAAGGGTAGTGCAGAGAATTGGAAGTGCCTGTTCCCTGCCCTGAAATGAAGGAACTGCCTGATGTTTGCCCTTATAGGGATGTGCAAGTAAGCTTCTTTTAAATCCAAAGTCACCAGCCAGGAATCCTTGGCCAGCACTGGCAGCAACTGCTAAAGAGTAAGCATTTTGAATTTGGGAATCACCAGATAGGTATTTAGAATGGACAAATCCAGAATAGGGTACCAGGTGCCCCCTTTTTTTGGGGACCAGGAAATGTCATGAGTAAAAACCCTGGCCTATATGTAGTGCAGGAACTTGCTCTATTGCTCCCAGGTTTAACAAGGAAGAAATTTGTTTTTCTGCTTCTGCCCTCTTAAGTGGGTAATATCTGGGTATCCTTGGAGGACCAGGAAGATGTTAAAGGAGAATTTGTAGCCTTGGGATACTACTTTTAGCACCCATTTGTTGTCCGTGATAGTGTGCCAGACATCTGCAAAAATGGCTAACCTTCCCCTCCAAAGGAAACCCTGGGCCTGCAGAGGCAAACGGGGGAAGGCTGGAGTCATTGAGAATGTTTGCTTTGGGAAGTCTGCTTAGAACTGCTGGATTCTGAAGAAGAAGCCTGCCAGTGTTTAGCCTTTTGAGGGGTGGAAGTCTGTCCCCTAGAAGACCTGTAGCCCTTAGATCTAGTGTGACCCTGTTTACTAGGGTCAGGAAAAGTCCAACTCTTAGAAGGGTAATGCCTGCCAAAACAAGGAGACTGAACTTGCAGGAAGTCCTTAACAGTTTGCATAGACTTAGCCTTATCCTCCAACTTCAACACCTCTTCTGCTTTGCTTCCAAAACGATGGTCTTTTATGCAAGTAAGCTTCTGAGCCCCCCAAGCTTTCTGTGTTGGAGGGAAGCCTTCTAGCTTATTAGTGGGACTGGTAAGCACTAGGTAACCTGTCTACCACATAAGGAGTGGTTCTGGCCCAGTAATTGTAGTTCTTGGCCATTTGGACAGTTTTTCCATCTCTCTCTCAACTCTCTGATTTAAAAGCCCGCATTTGGACTTGTTTCCCCCCTTTCCTGTAACTAGTTTAGTCCAGATACAGATTCTTAGTGTTAACACTTGAATTTGCTTATTCGTGATCAGCACTTGTTCAGAACATGTAAGCACTAAATAAGCTACTAATTACTACAGCACTCAACCTTCCTCATTACCTAGAGGAAAACAGTTTTGGTACTTACTTTCCTCACTTGCTTAGAGAAAAACAGCTCCTGTACTCACTTTCCTAAAGGAAAATAGTTTTTTTTTTATTCAGGCATGTCCAAGGGTCAGCTCCCAGTGTTCTCTCCTGTCTGTCTGATGAATCTGGGCATCTTGGGGCAATGTAGAAATTGCCTCATGTACACTGACAACCCTCTCCTCCTACCACCCAACACTACAACCTGCGAGAGATGCACTTATCTAGCCAAACTGGAGGTAAAGGTCTCTCCAACCAAGACTGAACTTGACAGTCAAGAGGAGGAGGTAAATATTTGCACCACACCACACTCATCACACAGTCCCATTAAACCTACACCACCAAAATCCAGACATAGTAACATAAAAACATTCGCGGAGGCTCTCAATAATAATCTGTCTAAGCAACAGAGACCTCCAAAGCAGAAACGCAAGCAACCTCCATCCCCCAACACAACTCAAATGACACATTGCCCAAAGACTCAGTGTGCCACAACCACAGCCAATAAGGCAAAACAACGTACCCAAAACACTAGTCATAGGTGACTCTATAGTCAGGCACACTGATGTCCCACTCACTAGGCTGAACAAGGAGAAGGTTACTGTCAGCTGCCTGTCGGGTGCCAGGATCCGCCACATAACCCACGCACTCAGGTCACTCCACAACAAGTACAAATACGATTCTGTCATTGTCCATGTTGGTGTGAATGACCAGAGACGTACCTCCCTGGACTACATGAAAAAAGACATGGAAGAGCTCTCCAGTCTTGTAGCCCAGGCGGGTAAGACCCTAGCCCCGAGTAGCATTCTGCCAACGCCCCGAATGATACCGCAGTACAAGGACAAAATGACTGACTTCAACAATTGGCTAAGCTTCTGGTGTCACTCTAAGGGGATCCAGTATCTGTCTGCTTGGGATGACATGGTCGACAGACCACAATGCTTTGCCACAGATGGCCTGCACCTGTCGCCCCTGGGATTCCGGATACTGGCTAAGGCTCTTGCTGCCTCTATAGTGCCTTTTTTAGGCAAGGTTCAAATAACAAATTCACCACCGTAACAGGAACAGGCAAGCAAAAACTGAGGATAATGCTAATCAATGCTACAAGTCTAAATCTCAAAATGCACTCACTCGAGGCACTCCTTAAAATGCAGAACATCGATATCTGTGCAGTGACAGAGACCTGGTTCAAGGCTCCAGAGAGCACCCCTGCACTACCAGGCTATAACTCATACCACATTACTATTCGGCCATGTAACCTGGACCGAAACACCAAAGATGGAGGAGTGTCCATATTCATTAAGGATATCCACACCTCCAGGCTAGTTGCTCAGCATAATGCATCCGAGGTTATCCAAATGCAACTAACTCTGGGCAAAACTGCAAACCAAATTGTAGCTTGCTACAGATCCCCCACCATGCCCCAGGATTCCCACTCCTCTTTTCTTAATGTATTGGAAAAAATTAGGGTTCAACCAAACACCCTAATAATGGGCGACTTCAACTACCCCACCATTAACTGGGAAAAAGTACAGTTTTCTACCTACCATAAATGTAGATGTTAGAGTGTAGACACTGATGCAGTCATTACACTTGGGTTATCCTGCCGTCAGGCAGTCCCGCAGTCGGCCAGAGTTCCAAAGTCTTGGTCCGGCGTCAGTTGCTGTCGCCTCCTCCCTGACGTCAGTGCGACAGGGGTATATAAGATGCAGCCGACGCCATTTTCTTCAGTTTTTCTTGCCCCAGATGTCAGGTGCCTCTAAATATATAGGCAATTCCAATTGCTAATAAAACATACATAAGCAAAGCAAAAAACAACTTACAGCTACCAGCAAATACTCCCCATAGGTAGTAAGGGTAGAAGACGTAGGTATGTACCAGCCAGTAAGAGGGGAAGGAGGGAGGGTAACCTGGACTGCAGCAGTGTCTACACTCGAACATCTACATTTATGGTAGGTACAAAACTGTACTATGTTCATCGTGTTACACTGCTGCAGTCATTACACTTGAGTAGAATCTCAAAGCTGAGGAAGGGTGGCTGGTCCTATAAGGCATTAGGGGTGGCTATAAGGCCCTGCAGCACTGCAGTGGCGAAGCCAGCTCTGGATTTAGAGTATAGAAGCAGATGGTAATGCTTGGTGAAGGTGTGTACAGAACTCCAAGTTGCTGCTTCCAAAATATCCTTGGTAGGTACTCCCCTGAGGTAGGCAGTTGACGTGGCTGTTGCCCTAGTGGAGTGAGATCTAATGCTGCTAGGTACAGGTTTTCCATGGTATGTTGACGTGGCTGTTGCCCTAGTGGAGTGAGATCTAATGCTGCTAGGTACAGGTTTTCCATGGTATGTGTAGCAGAAATGTATACAATGTCCTATCCATTTTGAAATAGTCTGTGTTGAAATGGCTTTTCTCTGTGCTCCTGCAGCATATGCTACCAAAAATTGCTCAGATTTTCTGAAAGCTTTGGTTTCGTCCAAGTAGAAGCGTAACTGCCTGTGAATGTCCAAAGAGTGCAGTAGTCTCTCCCCTTTATTCTGTGGTTTAGGATAAAAAGTTGGCAGGTGAATAGTTTGGTTTAGAGCCACACTGGATACCACCTTTGGCATAAAAGTAGGGTTAGTTCGTAAAGACACCCTGTCCTGGTGGAAAATGAGGAAAGGTTCCACTGCCATTAGAGCCTGTAATTCTGAAACTCTTCGTGCTGATGTTATTGCCAGGAGCAGAGCAGTTTTCCAAGAGATATATTTTAATTCTGCTGTGTTGGCTGGCTCAAAAGGAGGTAAAGTTAGCTTCTCCAAAACAAAGATGAGGTCCCAAGTTGGAGTAGGGGCTCTACGGGGCAGTCTTATGTTTTTAGCCCTTCTGAGGTACTGTTTTAACAGAGGATTAGAGAAAATGTGTGGATCCGTGTTGTAATGAGCAGAGATAGCAGAGGCGTGGATCTTGATGGATGAGAAGGAGAGTCCTTTGTCCAGCATCTCAGTTAAGTATTGCAGTATCCGAGGAATGTTTGGTACAAGAGGGTCAAGGCTGTGAACTTGGTTCCAGGCACAGAATCTCTTCCATTTATCCGAATAGGCTTTCCTGGTACTAGGCCTTCTGGCCTCCAGAATGACATCCATAACAGCTTTGGAGAGAGGCATTGCTTGCTTGACTAAGGAATCTTCCATGCAGCTAGGTTTAAGGTCTTTAGCTGGCTGTGTAGTATTTGTTTGTTGTGCTGAGTCAGCAGATATGGGATTTGAGGCAAAATCCAGGGTGGTTCTTGTGCTAAGCTCCTTAAGATTGGGTACCAGTGCTGGCGTGGACAGTCTGGTGCAATCAGGATCATCTTTGGCTCTTCCTGTCTGGCTTTTATGAGTACCTTTGGCAGGAGAGGTAGTGGTGGGAAAGCGTATACTTGTAGGTTCTTCCAGCTGAATGACAGGGCATCCACTTTCCATGCTTGTGGATGGCAACTCCTTGGGCAGAATTTTTGTAGCTGGCAGTTTATTGGGGATGCAAACAGATCTATGTCCGGGCTCCCCCATTTCTGAGTTATCATTCTGAATATTAATGGATTCAACTCATTCTGAATATTAATGGATTCAACTCCCATTCGTGGGGATCCATGATGTTTCTGCTTAAGTCGTCTGCCAGTGTGTTTTTCTCTCCTGGCAGGAATTGCGCTTGCAGATGAACTTGAAGGTTTATAGCTGTGTTCCATAAGGTCATAGTTTGTCTGCATAGGGGGTAGGAGTGAGTGCCCCCTTGCTTGTTTATGTTCCACAAAACTGTGGTGTTGTCTGTCTTTTAGGAGTAGTTGTCCTGGATGCAGCAGATCCTTGAAAGCTATAATCGCATTTTGTACAGCTAGCATCTCTTTTTGATTGATATGAAGATGCCTTTGTTCTGAGGTCCACTTGCCCTGAATACATTTGCCTGCCATGTGTGCTCCCCAGGTGTAATCTGATGCATCTGTTGTCAGTGTTTGCCTGGCTGTGGGTTGTGTAAAAGGCTGTCCCTTGTTGAGGTGACAAGCTTGAGCCCACCATTGAAACTCCTATTGAAGGCAAGGGATCAGTGGTATAACGGTTTCCAAACTTTGACAGTGTTGAGACCATACATTCTTTAGGTACCATTGTAGTTTCCTCATATGCAGTCTGGCATATGGAATTAGTAGTATGCAGGATGCCATGTAACCCAAGGCCTGCAGAATTTTTCTTGCAGGGAGCTGGGTCTTTGTTGCCATCAATTGAAAGTATTGAGTCAGTTGTCCTTGTTTGACTGGCGTGAGATAAGCCATCTGGGCCGTTGTGTTCAAGCTGGCACCCAGGAATATAATCTCTTGTGAGGGCACTAGTTTTAATTTCTTTTTGTTTACTGTGTACCCCAGGCAACTTAACTTTTTTACAAACGCCAGATGTTGTAGAAGAATGTCCTTTGTCTCTGCTTGAATGAGGCAGTCGTCCAGGTACGGATAAATTTGAATTCCTTTCTGTCTGCAAAATGCAATTACTGGTGCCAGGCACTTTGTGAAGACCCTGGGCGCAGTAGAAAAGCCAAAGGGCAATGCAGAGAATTGGTAGTGCATTGAACCAGCTATGAATATGAGGTATCTTCTGCAGTTTTGTCTGATAGGGACATTCAGGTATGCCTCTGAGGTCCAAAGTCACGAGCCAAGCTTTCTTGCCCAGCATGGGAAGAAGCTGCTGTAATGTTAACATTTTGAATTTCGGAACATCCAGGTAAGTGTTTAGAGATGAAATATCCATAATGGGCCTCCAGGCTTTGTCCTTTCTGGGTACCAGAAAGAGTCTTGAGTAAAATCCTTGTCCTTGCTCCTGTGAAGGTACCTTTTGAATAGCTCTCATAGCCATGAGTGCTGTAATTTGTTTTTAAGCCTCTGCCCATTGATTTGGTGGCAGATTTGGCATTCCTTTTAACCTTGGCAGAGTGTGAACGTGGAACCTGTAACCTTGAAATACAATGTTGAGAACCCATTTGTCTTTGGTGATCATTTGCCAGTTGTGGTAGAAGAGTGCCAGTTTTCCTCTCAAAGGGGCTGCCAAAACGGATTTGTTTGGCAGCTGTAGTGGGAAGTCATTGGAGCTGCTTTTTATATGGTTGGGGCCTGTCTTCCCCTTCTTTCTGGCCTGATGCAACCCATAGTCGAGGCCTGTAAGGACCTTGTGTTTAACCTCTACCTCTTGGACATCTGTATCTTCCCCTTTGAGGTCTGTCTGTAATTGGAAAGGACCAATTCTTAGTTGGCCAGTTTCTGCTAAATCTAGGAGGCTGAACCTGTAAGAAATCCTTCACCATTTGTATAGATTTTGCCTTGTCCTCCATTTTCTTTAATACCTCTTCTGCCTTAACTCCAAATAACACTCCACAAAGGCGGTGCTTCTACGGACCCTGGAAATTACCGCCCCATAAGCTTGACGAGCCTGGTCTGCAAAGCTATGGAGAGGATCATAACGGAACTCATAAATAAAGACATTGGGGACCTACAGACACTGGATCCTACCCAATTTGGCTTTGTCAAGGGCAGATCCTGCCTCTTGAACTTGGTCGACTTTTTCGAAACAGTCACTAAGGCCATTGAAGAGGGTAAGGCAGTTCACACAGCCTACCTTGACCTAGCAAAAGCATTTGACACAATACCCCACTTGGGCATCATAGAAAAGCTCACCAGCTTAGATGTAAACCCATATGTCACAAGATGGGTTGCAAACTGGCTCAAGGACAGAACACACAGGGTTAGAGTTGCTGGTGCCATGTCAGACTCTAAGCCGGTCACGAGCGGTGTCCCACAGGGCTCAGTCCTGGGCCCCCTCTTGTTCGGCATTTATTTTTCTGAAGTGCAGGCAAACATAGGGGGATTGTGGCTGACAAAATTTGCAGATGACTACAAACTGGGCACCATAATTGACACTCCATCAGACACAGACATCCTCCAGAAAGGTCTCATAGAAATGGATAACTGGTGCCAGAGCCATGGCCTTAAGCTAAATGCCAAAAAATGTACAGTCATACCCTTTGGGAAAAACAAGGTAAAGTACAGTTTTGTACCTACCATAAATGTAGATGTCCGAACTGGATAGCATCTGCAGTCATAACAAGTGGGTTGTCCTGTCGTCAGGCAGCCCTGCAGTCGGCCGGATTCCAAAGTCCGGGTCCGGCTTCGGCTGATGTCGCACTCCACCCGACGTCATCTCTGTTGGTCTTCGGGTATAAAAGCATCAGCCGACGCCATTTTCCTCAGTGTTTCTTGCCCCAGATGCCAGTAGCCCACTTGCAGGCTAAAATTTGGATAGATGCCAATGTTTCCAAATAGATAGAGGTAAACACAAAAAATAAGCATATATGTACATATATACAAACAAATACACCATAAAAGACTCCCCCCCAACAGCTAGCTATTAGGAGGGTAAACACCCTAGGAGTACCACAGAGGGAAGGCGGAGGGTAATCCTGACTGCAGATGCTATCCAGTTCGGACATCTACATTTATGGTAGGTACAAAACTGTACTATGTCCTTCATGGATGCATCTGCAGTCATAACAAGTGGGTAGAATACCATAGCAAACTAGGGGAGGAGGATAAAGGTAGATTATGGTGTGTTTAGGATCCCTTGCAGTACAGCAGTGGCAAATCCTGCTCGGGATCTGGAATATAGAGGCAAATTATAATGCTTGGCAAATGTATGCACGGAGGTCCAAGTAGCCGCCTCAATAATGTCTTTGGTTGCCACTCCTCGTAAGAAGGCTGTGGTAGTGGCTGTTGCCCTTGTAGAATGAGGTCTTATGTTCTGTGGAATTGGTTTTCCATGGAAGGAGTAACAGTATCGTATGCAATTTCCTATCCATTTGGAGATTGTCTGTTTGGAAATAGCTTTTCCTTCCCTTCCTGTTGCATAGGCTACAAAAAGTTGGTCAGTCTTTCTGCTATTTTTTGTTCTGTCCAAGTAGTAGCGTAGCTGTCTATGTACATCCAAGGTATGCAGTATTCTTTCCCCTCTGTTTTGTGGGTTGGGAAAGAAGGTAGGTAGGTGGATTGCCTTGTTTAAAGATACTCTGGATACCACCTTGGGCATAAATGTAGGATTAGTCCTCATGGACACTCTATCTTGGTGGAAGATTAGGAAGGGTTGCACTGCCATTAAGGCCTGTAGTTCTGAAACCCTCCTTGCTGAAGTAATTGCCAGTAGGAAAGCAGTTTTCCATGACAGGTGTTGTAGGTCTGCTGTTGCTGCTGGTTCAAAGGGTGATAATATCAACTTTTCCAGCACAAAGTTTAAATCCCAAGCTGGTAATGGTGGTTTCCTTGGAGGTTTTACATTCTTGATTCCTCTGAGGAACTGCCTGAGCAAAGGGTGCGAAAAAACAGGTGGATCAAAGCTGTATTCTGCTGAAATAGCTGATGCATGTATCTTGATGGAGGAGTAGGACAGGCCTGAATGAAGAAGTTCGGCCAGATACTCCAGAATGTTAGGCATATCTATGTTTGACACATCTTGTCCTCTTTCCGTACTCCAAATGACAAACCTTTTCCATTTTCCAGCATAGTTCCTTCTTGTTGAAGGTCTGCGTGCTTCAAGAATAATGTCTTTAACTCTTTGGGAAAGTTCTGGATTAGCTGCTGCTATGTGATGTTCCATGCAGTCAGTTGCAGCGTTTTAGGTTTGGATGTATGATGCTGTAGTTGTTCTGAGTTAACATCAAAGGCATCAGGGTATTGGCCACATATTGTTCGAGACATGCTCCTCAGTAGTGGGTACCAGTGTTGTCTTGGCCAGTTTGGAGCTATCAGGATTATCCTTGGACGTTCCTCCTTGATTTTTAGTAGTACCTTGTGTATCAAAGGAAGAGGTGGGAATGCATATGCTGTTAGGCCTTTCCAGTTGAAGGAGAGTGAGTCCACTTTCCATGCTAGTGGGTGGAATGTCCTTGTGCAGAATTTTTTGAGCTGGTGATTGAGCGGTGATGCGAATAGGTCTATCTGTGGCATTCCCCATTTCTTTGAGATGGTCTTGAAGATGTCCGGGTGCAGCTTCCATTCGTGGGCATCCGAAGTGGTTCTGCTTAATATGTCTGCTATAGTATTGTCTTTCCCCGGTACAAATATTGCCTGTAACTGAATGTTGTAGCTGAGTGCCAGGGTCCACAGCTCCAAGGTCATTCTGCATAGGGGGTATGAATGAGTGCCTCCCTGTTTGTTGATGTACCACATGACTGTGGTGTTGTCTGTCCTTATCATCAACTGGCCCTCTTTGAGGAATGGTTTGAACTTTTGGATTGCCAGTTTTACTGCCAGCATTTCTTTTAGATTGATGTGTAGGTGAAGTTGATCCTGTGTCCACAATCCTTGCACGCATTTGTCCAGCATGTGGGCCCCCATCCTAGGTCTGAAGCGTCTGTTGTGATGGTCTGGCTTGGTTGACATCTGCGAAAGGGTAGGCCTGGGTTTGACTGGCATGCCTGAGCCCACCATAGGAACTCCTGTTTTAAGCATGGAATTAGTGGGATTTCTGTTTCTAGACTGTGTCTGTGTTGGGACCATAAATTCTTTAGGTACCACTGTAGTTTCCTCATATGTAGTCTGGCAAATGGGACCAAGATTATGCATGATGCCATGAAGCCCAAGGCCTGCAGAACTTTTCTTGCTGTTAACTTGTTCAGTTTTGTTAGTGCCAAGAAGTAAAGAGGAAGTTCTTTTGTTTTTCTGTAGTCAGGAATGCCATTTGTTGTACTGTGTCCAATTCAGCCCAAGAATGTCCTTGTTTGGGATGGTATCAGCCTTGACTTTTGTAAATTGACTGTGTATCCCAGTCCTTGTAGCAAGTAAATGACCCTTTGTAAATCTGTTGTCAGCTTGCTTTTGTTGTCCCCTTGTAGTAGGCAGTCGTCCAGGTATGGGTAAATTTGAATTCCCTGTAGTCTGCAATGGGCGATTACTGATGCCAGGCATTTTGTGAATACTCTGGGCAGTAGATAAGCCAAAGGGCAATGCTGAGAATTGATAGTGCTCTGATCCTGCAAGAAATCTGAGGTATCTTCTGCAGATTGGTCGAATGGGGACGTGCAGGTATGCCTCCTTGAGATCTAGAGTTACCAGCCAAGACTCCTTGCCCAGCATGGGAAGAAGTTGCTGTAGGGTCAGCATTTTGAATTTTGGGACAATGATGTATGTATTTAAGGTGGACAGGTCGAGAATTGGTCTCCAACTTTTTCCTTTCTTGGAACTAGGAATAGTCTGGAATAGAACCCCTTTCCTTGTTCTGCTGTTGGCACTCTTTCCACAGCTCTCATGTTTGCTAACTCCATTATCTGGCGTAGAGCCTCTGTTTTTGATTTGGAGGTAGATTTGGCATTCCTCTTTGACTGGTAGAGTGTGGAAGTGAAACCGGTAACCTTGATCTATGGTTTGTAAAATCCACTTGTCTTTTGTTATGTAGTGCCAGTTCTTTGAAAATAAGGTTAACTTTCCGCCTAGAGGAGCTGCTATTTGTTCCCTGGTAGGCGGAGTTAGGATTAAGTCACTGTGGTTGTGCTGATGTAGTGGCAGTGGCTGTGTCTGTGCCTCTGTTGTTACCTTGCCACTGTCGTCCTCTGTAGGCCCCTCCTCTGGATTGGTTTCTGCCTCTGGAACGTCTATTCCTGCCCCTTTGAAATTTTGTGGAGTCAGGAAAGGACCAATTTTGGCAGGCCAGTTCCTGCTAAACCTTGGGGTTGAACCTGCAAGAAATCTTTGACAGTTTGAACAGATTTTGCCTTTTCTTCCATTTTCTTCATAACCTGCTGGGCAGGTGTACCAAACAAACTTGTCTTGTCCATAGGAGCATCTAGCAACTTAGCTTTAACGTGATCCGGTAAAGCTTGTTCCTTTAGCCATGCATGCCTTCTTATCACTGTGCCTGTCATGGCTGATCTAAATGAAGCCTCCAGTGCATCATAGCCACATTTTAAGGAATGGTTGCTAACTTGTTGTATGTTATTTACCATCTCTAATACATATTTCTTATCAAGAGATTCATCAGTGGTTAGTTTTTTAGTTAACTGATCAAGCATAAACTCTTGGTATTGTATCATGTGAAACTGACAGTTTAAAGCTCTAGCTGAGAGAGTAGCTGAAGTGTAGACCTTTTTACCCCATCTGTCTAATGACCTTACTTCCCTTTCAGAAGGAATAGGGTTTTTAGCTGTGGTCGTGGCTACTGCCTTGGGACCCTGGGATATAGTTTCTGGGTCTGCAAGAGGGGCCTTGTAAAGGTGGTGATGAGTATCTGGCACCCTGTAAAATCTGTCTGGTTTGGCAGGGGCTGGGGGTAAAGAGTCTGGAGCGGAGCAAACATCATTGAAAGCATCATCCACCACAGAGAGAACAGGAGGTATAGCCAAGGGCCTGTGCTGTGGGAGGTGCAGAAAGGTCCTAAGTCTTTTTCTGGAGTCTGAAAAATCCTGTTGCTGCCATTGGAACTGTTCTCGCATGGCATGCAAGGTTTCCCCAAAGGAGAATTCTTCTGGTGGGGAAGCAGCTGGAATGGATTCTTCAGCATCAGAATCTTGGAGAAGGGAGCCTCTGGCTGGTCAGTTATGTCTGATTCATCAGCAGAATCATCAGAAGACACTGGCTCAGGGGGCTCTGCCCTAGGTCTCTTCTCTGGGGGCTGAGAGGCCCTGTCTGGGTGAGATTGAGATCCTCTAATTAAAGAAATTAAATCTTCTGCCAAAGAAAGCATTTCAGAACTAGAAGAGGGCCTGGATGTGGGGGGTTTAACAGGCACTGATTTAGTAGTCTTGGCTGCTTTAGCCCTGGCGAAGGCCTTAATGGACATGGCTGCTGGAGGCCTAGCAACACCACGTGCTGGGGTAGAGACATCCAAGGGGATGGTGTCTGATAAGTCAACCACCGTAGTGGGTACAATTTCTGAGGTCGATTCAAGAGTTGTAGCAGGGGCCTCAGTTGTAAGAATAGGTTCAGCTGTACTTTGATCAGTTTTCTCGGTTTCGCGAAACCGAGACACTCATGATTTGCTTTACCGTGGTTTCGCCGAAACCGCGGACCGCGAGTGTCAGTCTTTATCTTTGCGTTTTGGTAGATTGGGTAGTCGGAGGATCCGGCGGCATAATGTACGCAAAATCAGTACCGAAAAACTGTTCTGCAAACTCCGACCGACGCCTAAGCGTTCGTCGGTTGAAAGAGGCACAGGCGGAACAGGCTGCTACGTCGTGGGCTGGGCCTAAACAAGGCAGACAGTAAGAGTGGAAATCTTTATGAGGTATTTGTTTCCCACAGGTTAAACAATTGTTAACTTTTTCTGACATCGGCTGAGGCAAGAAAGAGTCCCCAACGGGGTACTTAGCTTTAGAAGTCTTCGAAGTAGTATTCGGTAGAAGTAATCTCTGGATCCGACCGACCGGCACTTGCGAACAGCTTCTGCTTCGCGCGCCACACGGCAAGAAAGACTGAGGAAAATGGCGTCGGCTGATGCTTTTATACCCGAAGACCAACAGAGATGACGTCGGGTGGAGTGCGACATCAGCCGAAGCCGGACCCGGACTTTGGAATCCGGCCGACTGCAGGGCTGCCTGACGACAGGACAACCCACTTGTTATGACTGCAGATGCATCCATGAAGGACATCCCCCAATTACCACATAGGTGGTAATCCATTAAACACGGAAGAAGTTATCAGGGACCTGGGGACCCAAGTTGACAGTAACCTCTCTTTTGACACTTACATTGCCAAAGTGGTTAGGAAGACCTTCTACATTGCCCACCTGATCATGAAGGGATTCACATCCAGATCAGGAGAGGTCATTGTACCCCTGTACTTTTCACTTATCAGACCAATGATTGAGTACAACGCCCCATTTGGAATGTACCTTACCCGACACCTGCAGCAGTTGGAAAGACCCCAAAAGTTCCTCACCAAAAAGATAAAGGGGCTCAAACATATGTCATACGATGCCCGACTGAAGAAACTCCAGCTCTATTCAGTTGCATACCGTCTGCTCAGAGGTGATCTGTGCCTGACATACAAGGCCATGTCCAACCCGAATTAATGGACATGCCCCACCTCAAAAAGTCCAAATCCACCAGAGCCACGAGAGCAAGAGACTTAAACCTCAACACGGATATAAATAGGACGTGCTGGAGGGACAGATTCATCACCCAGAGACTCCCTACACTATGGAACAGAATCCCAGTCCATGTGAGGCAGAGCCCCTCACTGACTCTGTTCAAGAGAAATCTTGACGAGTGGATGGGAGATTGTAGGTTTACCCCGGGAATCATCTCTGTATCACTGCTGGACAGAGGCACAGCAAACTAATGGGTATAGTATTCTCATCCTAAGGGGTGGTGAAAGCCACACACACTCTGGCTAGGCTTATAAATGCCCTAGGGCAGATAGCCTGGTATGAACCTATGAACAAATCCTGCTGCAAAGGTGCATCCAATAATTTTGCTTTAACATGATCTGGTAACGTATGTTCTTTTAACCAAGCATGTCTTCTAATAACAGAGTCTGTAACTGCTGCTCTGCAGGAGGCCTCTAGAGAATCAAAACCACATTGCAAAGTATGCTTTCCCACTTGTTCAGCTGCATGCAATAAATCCTGCATTTCTTTAAAATTAGGAGGATCTGATTCTGGAAGCATTTTTTGTTTTAACCGAGACAGTAAAAATTGCTGATATTTTAGCATGTGAAACTGGCAACTTAAGGCTCTCATTGCTAAAGTTGCAGACGTATATACTTTCTTTCCCCATCTGTCTAATGCTCTGGAATCTCTGTCAGAGGGAACTGGATTCTTGACTGATGAGGCCTTAATTCCTTTGGGTCCCTGAGAAATAGTTTCAGGGTCAGCGACAGGGCTTTTATATAGAAATTTATGTGAGTCAGGGACTCTGTAGCATCTGTCAGGTTTAACAGGGGCTGGAGGTAAGGAATCAGGATTTAAGCTGGATTCAGTCTACACATCATCGACAACATCTAACATTGGCGGAATAGCAAGGGGTCTGTGTTGAGGTAATAAAAGGAAGTCTCTGAGCCTTTTCTTGGATCCTGAGTAATCCTGGCCATCCCAGTGGAAATGCTCCCTCATGGTATGAAAGGTTTCCCCAAAGGAGTAGACCTCAGGCGGTGAGGCTGATGGAATTGATTCCTCAGCATCAGAATCCTCATAAGGGGGTAAAGAGTATCCTAAGTCTGAGGATGAATCAGAAGAGATGGACACCTGGTCTGATGAGTCATAGTCTGCATCCTGTCTAGGCCTTTTATCAGGAGGGGGATGGGACCCCCTGATCAGAGTAATTAGGTCTTCGGCCATTTTGAGCATTTGTTTCTTAGGCATGGGGGCCTGTCCTGGAGAATGCTGAATTTGTTTCTTTGACTTTAAAGGAGGCTTAGACTTAGCTGAGGGTTTAATGCTTAACTGAGTAGGTCTGAAGACACCCTCTGTAGCTGTGGGTTGCTCAGCTACTCCGGATCCCTCTGAAAGGTTAGTCTCGGTAGGCTGAAGAGCTTGTGCGTCCGAAGGCCCAGCCATCTCCACATGAGAGTCAGAGGCGGCTTGTGGTTCTACAGAAGCGGTCGTCAGAGGCTGCGAAGGCACTGCGCTGAAAACCGGAGAACCAACGACTGGCCTAGAAGAGGCTTCGTAGTCAGTTTTGGGCCGCGGAAGCCTATCCTTGTCTTTGCGCTTTTTGTGTATTCCAGTCATCAGACGTTCCGACAGCATGGTATAATTGAATTTTCTACCAAAATAATGTCGGGCAAAATCAAATCGATGTTTAATAGTGCGCTTGTTAAACACAGCACAAAACCGACAACCAGTAACGTCATGGTCAGGGCCTAGGCATGGGATACAGTAGGAATGGAAATCCTTATGAGGTATTTGCTTCCCACAAGAAATACAGTTAACTTTTACTGACACCGGTCTGAGGCAATAAAAAGTTTCCCCAATGGGGTACTTAGCTTTGTAGAAGACTTCAGTTCTGGATTTGGAATGAAAATCTCAGGAGACTGCTGACCGGCACTTGCGAACTGCTTTTGCTTCGGGCACCGCGCGACAAGAAAGACTGAAGAAAATGGAGTTGGCTGCATCTTGTATACCCCTGTCGCACTAACGTCAGGGAGGAGGCGACAGCAACCAACGCCGGACCAAGACTTTGGAACTATGGCCGACTGCGGACCAAGACTTTGGAACTCTGGCCGACTGCGGGACCACCTGACGGCAGGATAACCCAAGTGTAATGACTGCAGCAGTGTAATACAATGAACATCTACTAGTGTACCAACTCCTTAGCTCAACGCTTTCTGGAATTCATAAACTCCAATGCCTTGGATCAGCTTATCCACACCCCCACCAGGGGCAACAATATCCTAGACCTAGTCATTACCAACATGAGCGACCAGTGTTCCACACCTGAAGTCAACTCCTCGTTGGTCCGCTCCGACCATAAGCAAATCACCCTTGATATCCACATCCTGCCCCCACCCCCCCCATTAAGGAAACCATGGTAAAACATTTCTACAAAGCCAACTTCATGCTTCTTAAGACAGAAGTGGTGAACTTCATGACACCCATGCAGATGGACAATACAGTTACAACTGCTGAATCCTACACAAATACACTCTATAAGCACTTACACGAGTGCATGGATTGTGCTATCCCAAACAGAACCAAGACGCAATCCTCCAAAAAAAGGAAGCCAATCAGGTGGTCCCCTGCTATAAACAAAATGTACAACAGAAGGAAGAAACTGTTGCAAGAGAGAGTAAAATCCCATGAGTGGAGGAGCTCCCTGGTCAGCCTCAGTAAGAAAGTGAGATCCCTTATAAGATCCTCCAAAGCTAGCTAAGAAAATAAAATTGCCACTAATTCTAAGGACAACCACAAAGCTTTCTATAGCTATGTCAAGAATCTCAATGGCAACACCCAGATCTGCTCTGAGTTACAGCACAAAGTCACGAAAATTACAGAACCCATTGATATTGCCAACATCCTGGCAGATAGGTTCAGTGCTAACTTTACCCCCCTCAACCCCTAAAGGGCCCATTGCTAACTTTACCCGGTCTCGCCGCCTAAAGGGTCCACATCTATACAGGAAGAATGCAGAGTCCCTGTAATCACAACTATGCAGGTAAAAGCTGCACTCTCTAAAGCCAAAAACACAGCATCCATGGGACCGGAACAACATCCCAGGCTGCGTTTTACACAAACTTCAGAACGAACTGGCTCCCCACTTAAGCACCATGTTCAATAATAGCCTTGCATCAGGCTTTGTGCCCACTGAATGGCACACAGCAACAGTTATCCCACTCCACAAAGAGGGAGCCACCACTGATCATGGGAACTATCGACCTATTAGCCTGATGAGCCTGGTCTGCAAGGCCATGGAACGTATCATCATGGAACTCAAACAAAGACATTGGTAACCTCCAAACTCTGGATCCCACCCAGTTCGGGTTTGTGAAAGGCAGACCATGCCTCCTGAACCTGATCGACGTCTTTGAGGCAGTCACCAAAGCCGTAGAGGAGGGTAAGGTGGTTCACATAGCCTATCTTGACCTCGCCAAGGCTTTTGACACCATCCCCCATTCTGGAATTATAGATAAACTCACTAAATTAGGTATAAATCCCTACATCACAAGATGGGTTGCCAACTGGCTCACTGAGAAAACCCACACTGTAAAAGTTGCAGACTCCAAATCTGACCTCAAAGTAGTGATAAGTGGAGTACCACAGGGTTCTGTCCTAGGACCTCTCCTGTTTGGTATCTACTTCTCTGAAGTACAGGCTAACACAGAAGGTCTCTGGCTAATGAAGTTCGCAAATGACTGCAAACTAGGAGCCATAGTCAAGTCCCCAAATGATGTGGACATCCTACAGAAGGGCCTCGCTGAGACAGATGCCTGATGTCAGAGCCATGGCCTCAAGCTCAATGCCAAAAAGTGAAGTGTCATCCCTTTTGGGTAAAAACTCTGTACCCATGAGCTACCACATAGGCAGCAATCTACTTAACACCGAATGTGCGATAAGAGACCTTGGGACCCAGGTGGACAGTAGTCTCTCCTTTGATAGTCACATCGCCACAGCAGTAGTCTTTCCTTTGATAGTCATATCGCCACAGTAGTCAGGAAGACCTTCTACGTGGCACACCTCATCATAAAAGGGTTCTCATCCAGGAAAAAAGGAGGTCATTGTTCCCTTCTACTAGACGCTCATTAGACCCATTTATAGAGTACAATGCCCGTTTTGGAATATACCTCACAAGACATCTGCCGCAGATGGAAAGGCCACAGAAGTACCTCACAAAGAGGATTACTGGCCTCAAACAAATGCCCTACACTGACCGCCTCAAAAAACTCCAGCTTTACTCCGTAGCATATTGTCTACTCTGAGGTGATCTCTGCCTAACATATAAAGCTATGTCAAACCCAGAGCTGCTGGACATGTTACACCCAAAGAAATCCCAATACCTCTGAGCTACACGCTCTAGGGACCTAAACCTTGTCACCACAATAAGCAGGACATGCAGGACATGCTGGAGGGATAGATTCCTGTCCCAGAGACTTCCCTTACTCTGGAACAGGCTACTCATCTATGTGAAGCAAAGTTCTTCATTAGCACTCTAAGAAAAATCTTGATGAGTGGATGGGAAATAGGAAATACACCCCAGGGATCACTTCTGTGTCTCTGCTCGACAGTGGCACAGGAAAATAACTTTCTTGGGTGGCGTAAACCAGGGAATCTTGTTGGCTAGGCTTATGTAGGCCCTTGGGCCGATAGCCTAGTACCTACCTATGAACCTATGCATGACGATGTGGTCCCTAATGCATGGCATGTCCCCCACTGCATGACAATGTAGTCCCAACACATGGCAGCATGTGCCCCACTGCATGACGATGTAGTCCCAACACATGGCAGCATGTGACCCACTGCATGACGATGTAGTCCCAACACATGGCAGCATGTGACCCACTGCATGACAATGTAGTCCCTAACGCATGGCAGCATGTGACCCACTGCATGATGATGATGTGGTCCCTAATGCATGGCATGTGCCCACTACATGACAATGTAGGTCCCAACACATGGCAGCATGTGCCCCACTGCATGATGATGTGGTTCCTATTGCATGGCAGCAAGTGCCCCACTGCATGACGATGATGTATTCCCTAATGCATGGCAACATGTGTCCCACTGCACGCCGATGACTTAGTCCTTAACACATGGCAGCATGTGCCCCACTGCATGATGACGATGATATCCCTAACCGATGATAATGAGGTGAACCCCAACACGTAGCACATGTGCCCCACTGCATAATGATGATGTGGTCCCTAATGCATGGCATGTGCCCCACTGCATGACAATGTAGTCCCAACACATGGCAGCATGTGCCCCACTGCATGACGATGTAGTCCCAACACATGGCAGCATGTGACCCACTGCATGACAATGTAGTCCCTAACGCATGGCAGCATGTGACCCACTGCATGATGATGATGTGGTCCCTAATGCATGGCATGTGCCCACTACATGACAATGTAGGTCCCAACACATGGCAGCATGTGCCCCACTGCATGATGATGTGGTTCCTATTGCATGGCAGCAAGTGCCCCACTGCATGACGATGATGTATTCCCTAATGCATGGCAACATGTGTCCCACTGCACGCCGATGATTTAGTCCTTAACACATGGCAGCATGTGCCCCACTGCATGATGACGATGATATCCCTAACCGATGATAATGAGGTGAACCCCAACACGTAGCACATGTGCCCCACTGCATAATGATGATGTGGTCCCTAATGCATGGCATGTGCCCCACTGCATAATGATGATGTGGTCCCTAATGCATGGCATGTGCCCCACTGCATAATGATGATGTGGTCCCTAATGCATGGCAGCATGTGACCCACTGCATGACAACGTAGTCCCTAACACATGGCAGCATGTGACCCACTGCATGACAATGTAGTGCCTAACGCGTGACCCACTGCATGACAATGTAGTCCCTAACGCATGGCAACATGTGACCCACTGCATGATGATATGGACACTAGAAAGTACAGTTTTGTACCTACCATAAATGTAGATGTCCAAACAGGATAGCATCTGCAGTCATAACAAATGGGTTGTCCTGTCGTCAGGCAGCCCTTCGTTCGGCCGGATTCCAAAGTCTGGGTCCGGCTTCGGCTGATGTCGCACTTCACCCGACGTCATCTCTGCTGGTCTTCGGGTATAAAGGCATTAGCCGACGCCATTTTCCTCAGTGTTTCTTGCCCCAGATGCCAGTTGCCCTCTTGGAAAGCTAAATTTTGGATAAATGCCAATGTTTCCAAAAAAGTAGAAGGCAAACATAAAAAATAAGCATGTATGTACATATATACAAACAAATTCACCATAAGAGACTCCCCCCTAGCTAGCTATTAGGAGGGTAAATACCCTAGGAGTACCACAGAGGGGAAGGAGGGTGGGTAATCCTGACTGCAGATGCTATCCTGTTCGGACATCTACATTTATGGTAGGTACAAAACTGTACTATGTCCTTCAAGGATGCATCTGCAGTCATAACAAATGGGTAGAATACCATAGCCAAACTAGGGGTGGAGGAAGAAAAAATTATGGTGTAGTTAGATTCCCTTGCAGTACAGCAGTGGCAAACCCTGCTCGGGATCTAGAGTATAGAGGTAGATTATAATGCTTGGCAAATGTATGCACGGAGGTCCAAGTAGCCGCCTCAATAATGTCCTTGGTTGCCACTCCTCGTAAGAAAGCTGTGGTAGTGGCTGTTGCCCTTGTAGAATGAGGTCTTATGTTCTGTGGAATTGGTTTTCCATGGTAGGAGTAACAGAATCTTATGCAATTTCCTATCCATTTAGAGATTGTCTGTTTGGAAATTGCTTTTCCTTCCCTTCCTGTTGCATAGGCTACTAAAAGCTGGTCAGTTTTTCTGTTACCTTTGGTTCTGTCCAGGTAGTAGCGTAACTGTCTATGTACATCCAAGGTATGCAGCAGTCTTTCCCCCCTGTTCTGTGGGTTGGGAAAGAAGGTAGGTAGGTGGATTGCCTGGTTTAAAGACACTCTGGATACCACCTTAGGCATAAATGTAGGATTAGTTCTCATGGACACCCTATCTTGATGGAAGATTAGGAAGGGTTGTACTGCCATTAAGGCCTGTAGTTCCGAAACCCTCCTTGCTGAAGTAATTGCCAGTAGGAAAGCAGTTTTCCATGATAGGTGTTGAAGATCTGCTGTTGCTGCTGGTTCAAATGGAGGGAGTGTTAATTTTTCTAGCACAAAGTTCAAGTCCCATGCTGGTAATGGTGGTTTCCTAGGAGGTTTTACATTCTTGATCCCTCTGAGGAACTGCCTGAGTAGAGGATGCGAAAAGACAGGTGGATCGAAGCTGTACTCTGCTGAAATAGCTGATGCATGTATCTTGATGGAGGAATAGGACAGGCCTGTATGTAGAAGCTCTGCCAAGTACTCCAGGATGTTAGCAATATCTATGTTCGACACATCTTTTCCTCTTTCAGCACTCCAGATGACAAACCTTTTCCATTTTCCTGCATAGTTCCTTCTTGTTGAAGGTCTGCGTGCTTCAAGGATAATGCCTTTAACCCTTTGGGATAGGTCTGGGTTAGATGCTGCTATGTGATGTTCCAGGCAGTCAGTTGCAAGGTTTTTAGGTTTGGGTGCATGATGTTGTAGTTGTTCTGAGTTAACATCAAAGGCATCAGGGTATTGACCACATTCTCCCCCGAGACATGCTCCTCAGCAATGGATACCAGTGTTGTCTTGGCCAATTCGGAGCTATCAGGATTATCCTTGGGCATTCCTCTCCGATTTTCAGTAGTACCTTGTGCATCAAAGGAAGAGGTGGAAATGCATATGCTGTCAGGCCTTTCCAACTGAAGGATAGAGAGTCCACCTTCCATGCAAGTGGGTGGTATGTCCTTGTGCAGAATTTTTTAGCTGGTGATTGAGTGGGGATGCGAATAGGTCTATTTGTGGCATTCCCCATTTCTTTGTGATGGCCTTGAAGATGTCCGGGTGTAGCATCCATTCGTGAGCATCCGAGGTGGTTCTGCTTAACATGTCTGCTAGGGTGTTTTCTTTTCCCGGCACAAACATTGCCTGTAACTGGATGTTGTAGCTCAGAGCCATATTCCAAAGGTCCAGAGTCATTCTGCATAGGGGGTATGAATGAGTGCCTCCCTGTTTGTTGATGTACCACATGACTGTGGTGTTGTCTGTCCTTATCATTAAATGGCCTTCTTTGAGGAATGGTCTGAATTTCTGGATTGCTAGTTTTACTGCCAGCATTTCTTTTTGGTTTATGTACAGGTGCAGCTGGTCTTGAGTCCACAATCCTTGTATGCATTTGTCCAACATGTGCCCCCAGCCTAGGTCTGAGGCGTCTGTTGTGATGGTTTGGCTTGCTTGAAAGTTGTGGAAGGGTAAGCCTGGGTTTGACTGGCATGCTTGAGCCCACCATAGGAACTCCTGTTTCAGGCATGGGATTAGTGGGATTTCGGTTTCTAAGCTGTGCCTGTGTTGAGACCATAAATTCTTTAGGTACCACTGTAGCTTTCTCATATGCAGTCTGGCATGTGGGACCAAGATTATGCATGATGCCATGAAGCCCAAGGCCTGCAGTACTTTTCTTGCTGTTAGTTTGTTCTGCTTTGTTAATGCCAAGAAGTAAAGAGGGAGTTGTTTTTGTTTTCTGCCGTTAGGAATGCCATTTGTTTTACTGTGTCCAATTCCGCACCCAAGAATGTTCTTGTTTGGGATGGTATCAGTCTTGACTTTTGTAAATTGACTGTGTATCCCAGGGCTTGTAGTAAGCAAATGACTCTTTGTAAATCTGTTGTCAGCTTGCTTTTGTTGTCCGCTTGTAACAGGCAGTCGTCCAGGTATGGATAAATTTGGATTCCCTGTAGCCTGCAGTGAGCGATTACTGATGCCAGGCATTTTGTGAATACTCTGGCAGTAGATAAGCCAAAGGGCAATGCTGAGAATTGATAATGCTCTGATCCTGCAAGAAATCTGAGGTATCTTCTGCAATTTGGTCGTATGGGGACGTGCAGGTATGCCTCCTTGAGATCTAGAGTTACCAGCCAACACTCCTTGCCCAGCATGGGAAGAAGTTGCTGTAGGGTCAGCATTTTGAATTTTGGGACAATGATGTATGTGTTTAAGACGGACAGGTCGAGAATAGGTCTCCAACTTTTCTCTTTCCTTGGTACTAGGAAGAGTCTGGAGTAGAATCCTTTGCCCTGTTCTGTTATAGGTACTCTTTCCACAGCTCTCATCTTTGTTAATTCCGCTATCTGCTTTAGAGCTTCTGTTTTTTGATTTGGAGGTAGGTTTGGCATTCCTCTTTACTGGTAAGGTGTGGAAGTGGAACCTGTAGCCTTGGTCTATGGTTTGCAAAATCCACTTGTCTTTTGTGATATAGTGCCAATTTTTTGAAAATATGGCTAACTTTCCGCCTAAAGGTGCTGCTATTTGCTCCCTGGTAGGCGGTGTCAGAGCCAAGTCACTGTGATTGTCCTGTTGTAGTGGCAGTGGTTGTGTCTGTGCCTCGGTTATTGCCTTGCCACTGTCGTCCTCTGTAGGCACCTCCTCTGGATTGATTTCTGCCTCTAGAGCGTCTATTCCTGCCTCTTTGAGATTTTGAGGAGTCTGGAAAGGACCAATTTTTGGCAGGCCAGTTCCTGCTAAACCTTGGGGGCTGAATCTGTAAGAAATCCTTAACTGTTTGTACAGATTTTGCCTTCTCTTCCATTTTCTTCATTACTTGCTGAGCAGGTGTACCAAATAGACTGGTCTTATCCATAGGAGCATCTAACAGCTTTGCTTTAACATGATCCGCAAGACCTGTTCTTTCAACCATGCATGCCTTCTTATCACTGTGCCAGTCATGGCTGATCTAAATGAAGCCTCCAGTGCATCATAGCCACATTTTAAAGAATGGTTACTAACCTGTTGGATGTTATTTACCATTTCTAAAACATATTTCTTATCTAAGGAGTCATCAGAGGACAGCTTCTTAGTTAACTGATCAAGCATAAACTCTTGGTATTGGATCATATGAAACTGACAGTTTAAAGCTCTAGCTGAGAGAGTAGCAGAGGTGTAAACTTTTTCCCCATCTCTCTAAGGACCTGGATTCCCTTTCAGAAGGAATAGGGTTTTGCTGAGGTCGAGGCTACTGCCTTAGGCCCCAGGGATATAGTCTCAGGATCTGCAAGTGGGGCCTTGTATAGGTGGTGATGAGTGTCTGGCACCCTGTAAAATCTATCTGGTTTGGCAGGGGCTGGAGGTAAAGTATCAGGAGCGGTGCAAACATCATTAAATGCATCATCCACAACAGGCAGTACTGGAGGTATAGCTAAGGGCCTATGTTGTGGTAAGTGCAGAAATGTCCTAAGCCTTTTTCTTGAATCTGAGAAATCTTGTCCCTGCCATTGGAATTGTTCTCTCATGGCATGTAAGGTTTCCCCAAAGGAAAATTCCTCTGGTGGAGGCGCAGATGGAATGGATTCTTCAGCATCTGAATCTTCATAAGTAGAAAAAGGAGCCTCTGGCTGGTCTGTAATGTCTGAGTCATCCGCAGAATCATCAGAGGACACTGGCTCGGGGGGCTCTGCCCTAGATCTCTTTTCTGGGGGCTGAGAGGCCCTGTCTGGGTGAGATTGGGATCCTCTAAGGATTATTAAATCCTCTGCCAGAGTAAGCATTTGTGAACTAGAAGTGGGCCTGTGTGAAGGGGGCTTAAGAGGCACTGATTTAACAGATTTGGCTGCTTTAGCCCTGGCAAAGGCCTTAATAGACATGGCTGCAGGAGGCCTAGCAGCACCACGTGCTGGGGTAGAGACATCCAAAGGGATGGTGTCTGATAAATCACTAATAACCACAGTAGTAGGCAAAACTTCTGAGGCCAATTCAACTAAGGTAGCAGGAGCCTCAGTAGTAGTCATGGATTCGGCTGAAGATTGACCGGCTTTCTCGGTTTCGGCCGAAACAGAGACACTCGCGGCTTGCTTAACCGTGGTTTCGGCCGAAACCGCGGACCGCGAGTGTCGGTCTTTTTCTTTGCGTTTTTTAACAATTTGGGTAGTTGGAGGATCCGACGGCATAACATACGCAAAATCTGAGCCGAAAAACTGTTCAGCAAACTCCGACCGACGCCTAAGCGTTCGTCGGTTGAAGGAAGCACAGGCCGAACAGGCTGCTACGTCGTGGTCTGGGCCTAAGCAAGGCAGGCAGTAAGAGTGGAAATCTTTATGAGGTATTTGTTTCCCACAAGTTAAACAGTTATTGACTTTTTCTGACATCGGCTGAGGCAAGAAAGAGTCCCCAACGGGGTACTTAGCTTTTAGAAGTCTTTGAAGTAGTATTCGGTAGTAGTAATCTCTGGATCTGACCGACCGGCACTTGCGAACAGCTTCTGCTTCGGGCGCCACGCGGCAAGAAAGACTGAGGAAAATGGCGTCGGCTGATGCCTTTATACCCGAAGACCAGCAGAGATGACGTCGGGTGAAGTGCGACATCAGCCGAAGCCGGACCCAGACTTTGGAATCCGGCCGACCGAAGGGCTGCCTGACGACAGGACAACCCATTTGTTATGACTGCAGATGCATCCTTGAAGGACATCACGGCAGCATGTGTTTCACTGCAGAGATGAGGACCCATACATATGGCAAAATACGTGTCCTACTGCAGAGATGCTGGTCCCAAAATCAGGGCAGTTATCTGCCCCACTGGAGATATGTGCATTCCAATGCAGTGTGATATGTGTCCCATTACAGAGATGTGGGCCTTAAAGCAGGGTTGTATGTACCCCTCTGAAAGAAGTGTATCCTAATATAGGGTAGAATCTGTTCCAAGGCAGCACATGCCCCACTACAGAGCTGTATATTCTAATGCAAGGTAGGATATGACCCACTACAAAGATGTGGGCCTTAAATCATGGCAGGATTTGTCCTACTGACTAAACGCATTTACTGGCTGAAATTTTCTTCCACTATGCAAATGTGCAACTGTGGAACTTTTAAAAAATATTTCAAACGTTTAATCCCATAAGAGGTAAAGGTTAAAAATATCAGAGGGAGCCAGCACAAACCAGGTGACAATACAGGAGGCATACTTTGCAATTAAAAATAAATATATTTGCTATAAAAAGCCTGAGCTGCAGTTTTAAAGGGACTGCGGCTCAATGAGTAGCACAAAGGTCTTTGGTGCTGACTATTAGAGCGCAGTATGCTCTGTGCCCATACCATGTGATTGGATAAATTTTCCATTACTGACACTGCAGTGCGGAATTACAGGGTGCTGCAGTCCTGAGAGTGCTGTCCCTTGGATGAGATATGACCAAGTTACAGCAGTGTCAGTGGCACAACAAGCAGCACACTTGCCTTTGGAGCAGAAGGCTGTGGGCTCTATTCAAGCACCAGGTATATCAACTGCTGACATAATGGGGGTACTGCACCCCTGACTGTGATCCTTCAGAGGAGAAGTTAAACCAAGGCCCCATGTACTTGAGTAGATAGGTGCCGTGGGATTGGTTACATCCACTTGAGCTACTATCAAAAAAGAGTAGGTAAGTTCTCCAGTGCATTGGCCAAATCTCCCCTAGTAGTACAAATACCACCTCCGGTGTCCCCTGAAAACAGGCTACTAGCACAGTGGGACTAACCTGGTCAACAAGAGATGTTAAACTGAGGTCCCACCTGACGGATCCCATGCCGTTTATAGAAAAACAGTAGGGGCGTCTTTTCCAAATTTTCCCTAGTCAGTATAAATACCATCTCAGGTCTCCCCTGAAAAAGAGGTAACTAGCCTACGGGGACTAACCCAGTCAAAAAATGGTAAATTAAATAAATAAAAATGTGCACTGCTCACCCAGACTTCTGCTCAAGTCAGTAGCAAATTAACAAGTTGCAAAATGTGTATTAATTTTTACATCAAACGTTATAGACTAGACAGCACTAAAAATGCTTTATTTTCTTAGAAGGTTAAGCTACAATGTATAAATGAGGGAAATGATGCTTAGAACTAACACAAATGTTGAATGCCTGAAAAAAATGCTATTAAAATGTTTTAAACTCTACTAACAAATCTTTTTACTTTAAGGTGAAGGTGTAAAGGATCACATGAATAAATAACACAAACAGAATTTGATTGTTTTAGTCAAGAACACAACTTCTGTATTTTCAAAACTTACCGTTTCAGTTTTGATGCAACGCATTACAACGTTAAGCATCTGAATGTAAGTGATTAAATTATCACCATCTACAGGAAGGAAATCCTTTACTAATGTTTTGCTGTAACTGATGAGTTAAGCTCTAAAGTGAGCTGATATCAATGTCATGATCCACTCCTAAAACCCAAATTAAATGTCTGATTGTGATGCCAGAGTGATTCTAAAGTGTCACAATACTGTAACCTCAGTTTGCAGTAACCTAGTCTTTGCATGAGGAATCAAAAGTACCTGCTTGGAATTTAACAAGGCCTGCAACAAATTTCAGAACGCAAACTGTTTGTTTGGCAGCTCATTAATAGTAGCCATGGTCTCGGTTTAAGCTTACCCAGGCAAGTGACCACAGTGCAGATAGCATGGCTTCCATCTCCTGCTAGAAAGACTCAGACAGACATTTTCACTAGAACACAAACTTCCTAATGACATTATGGCAGTTTCTGACCTACATCACTATTATTTATTTATTTACATTTGTTGACCAGGAGTGTCCGACTGGACATAGGTCCATTTTCAGCAGAGGCCCAGGGAGAAAAGCTCCACAGTTAAAATATACAGACAGTAGTTACATTGGATTTACACAGCAATTCATTTGATTAACATAGCAATTAACAATTACAAACATAGTTACAGATGAAGAACATGGTACATCAGTAGACAACTAGAATCTTTATCTGAAAAGTACATAACAGACAGTAACAATTGTTATAAGAAGTTCCTGCTGTATAAGTAGTATGCTTATGAGCATCCGAGCTTGCTATAAACAAGGTAGTCAGTGGGGTGGAAAACTATAGAGACTTCAATGGAAATGTCTATGTCCACACATGGTCTTCTGAGAAAGTGCTAAGTCAACAGGTTCTACAAAACATGCCATTTGAGAGGTGCTGTTTTGCTTTTGATCATTAAAAACAAACATACGCTGAATGTGATTTCTACAAGTATAGATTTTCCCAGTGATCTACTTTCTAAGCTGGGTTTCCGTATGAGACATTTCTTTAAGGCCACTTGCTGTGAGTTTAATTAAACTAAATTCTGAAATTGTGCTCACTTACTTACAAAAAGGGCATTTATAAAACTGACCGAATTACTACTAAAGGATCTGTCCACTGGCAACCTACTACTGTCAAACCCACCCCCTCTCCCTGAACAGGGCAAACAAAGGCCACAAAAGCAGGAGGAGTATGTAAAGGCGACCCTTCTGTTTTCAGTACAGCAGGAGGCCAGCCCTGCTGAGGCAGACTACAGATCTGAGAATAACTGCATTAGATACACTTACTACAAAGAAATTCCTCAGTGCTAAATCACCATGCATCTTACTTTTGTTACTGAAATCTGGGACAAGAAAAGCTGAATTCAAAATGAAGGAGTGTTTTCACACATTCCACATAAATTCTGTAAAGGGCCCTGAAAATAGCAGTCTGTGCACAAACAGGTCACATTTTCATTTTGTTGATTTCTCCTACACTGTTCAATACACAACTTTTATTCACATACCAGCAGGAGCTCAAAATGGCATAAAATTATGTGTTTAGAGAGCAGATGTATGATCGTAGCTCTCAACCTATCAAGGACAAATCCAGAAATAATCAGGGACAATCAAAAACACTTAAAATATTCGTACTATTAACTTCAAACATTCACAGACAAAGAAAATATGAGTTAATATAACATTTTGAAGTAAAATAAGCGACTGTCATTTACCAAGTATAATTCACCACCTTTTCACAAACGTCACATTTAAGAGGAATTAAGATGGACAGAGCTAAAATAAGTGTGTCAAAATCAGAAACGTTCTAAGAATGCAGCCAAGTACACCTCATTAAAACAGTACCAGTGGTCACAGCCCTGGAAGCAGCATAAACACACACACTGCAACAAATAGTAGTGGCCTGTGCAAAGTTATTTTAAGCAGATCTTCTTCACAAGAAGTAAGTGTAGATAAAACATTCCTCAAGTGTTCACAATATGTGAGAATAAACTTTAACATAAAAGTCTGACAATTTAAAATTCTGAACTTCAAAGCTGCAAAATTATACACTTGCTCCCATACCTTTAAATAATCTCCCCATCTTTTTAGAAAAAATAGGATTGGAATTGAGTGTTTATCAGTAGAGGAGTCAACTAAGGCTATAGCTGCTGAGTCAGGTTTGGGAAGACTGTATAAATTTAAAAGAACTTCAAACATCCTATCTACCTTTTTTGGGACAGTTCTCTGACTATCAGGGAAACCACAAGCAGTAAGGCACACATTCTTTAAAGCATACATAACAGGAGGAATATGCAAAGGTTCAGGAAAATCCTTCTGTAACAACTTTCTGATGGACTGAGAAATCTCACTGCTCTCCTACTGAAAACAACAGCACATTCTAGCAATAAGTTCAGAGAAAGGGAACCCCCCCCCCCCCCAGGGACAATCAGAAAATGTGCTAGCCTCAGACTCTGAATCAGAAATAGGAGGACAAAACCCTAAATCCATCCTTGCAGCCTCCTGTTCAAATTTAGAATCTCGAATCTCTTTGTTGTACTGGAAACTACTCTGCAAGAAGGATAAACAGCCTTAATCAAACCCTGACCTAGTCCCAGTAAACTACTACTATCCAAAACATTTGAAGAGGAATAGATACATGCTTGGGTTTCTGTTTCTTTTTGACAGGAAAAATGGGGTCAACCGTGTTACTAATGGCAGCCACTGCCTCCCCAAGGATGGGCACTGCATTCTGACACATGCAGGAAAACTTCATTGTTCCGTCTCCCAGAATCTTCCCTATTTCCTCTCCCAGGATGGACAATGCCCACTGAGAGGACCCAAACAGCCAGAGGATGTGACTAACCCCCTGGTTCATAGTGGAGGTAGGTGCTACACCAGAGGGATCCTGGGTAAAAGAGGAGTGGTCTGAGGTACAACAAATAGCCACAGCAGAGTCACCCACCTTCAGCTGAAGCAAACTGCTAGCCTGCCGTGGAGAGGAAAAAAAGAAAAAAAACTTTGCTAGAATCTCCCTGTGTTCTGCTTAACTGTAACAAAATAAAATTTAAGCTCGTTTCCTGCCTTTCCTGCAACTAGTCTAGTTCAGATACAGATTTGCTATATCCAGAACTGTTTGCAAGCTTCTCAGCACCCCAAGCCCGTCTATGTTGGAGGGAAATATTCTAGCTTATCAGTGGGAGTGGTAAAGCACTAGGTAACCTGTCTACCACATAAGGAGTGGTTCTGGCCCAGAAACTGTAGTTATTGGCCGTTTGGGCAGTTTTTCCATCTCTCTCAACTTTGTTTTAAAAGCCTGCATTTGCACTGGTTTCTTTCCTGTAACTAGTCTAGTCCAGATACAGATTCTTAGTTTTAACACTTGAATTTTCTTATTCATGCTGAGCATTTGTTCAGAACTTGTTGTAAGCACTAAATAAGCTACAAATTACTACAGCACTCAACCTTCCTCATTACCTAGAGGAAAACAGTTGTTGTACTTACTTTTCTCACTTGTCTAGAGGAAAATAGTTTTTTATTCAGGCATGTCCAAGGGTCAGCTCCCAGTGTTCTCTCCTATCTGATGAATCTGGGCATCCTGGGGCAATGTAGCAATAGCCTCATGTACACAGACAACCCTCTCCTCCTACCACCCAAAACTACAACCTGTGAGAGATGCACTTATCTAGGCAAACTGGAGGTAAAGCTCTCTCCAACCAAGACTGAACGTGACAGTCAAGAGGAGAAGGTAAACACTTGCACCACACCACACTCATCACACAGTCCCACTAAACCTACACCACCAAAGTCCTCACATAGAAACACAAAAACATTTGTGGAGGCTCTCTAATAATCTGCTCAAGCAACAAAGACCTCCAAAGCAGAAACGCAAGCAACCTCCACTCCCCCCCAACACGACCCAAATGGCGCACAGCCCACAGACTCAGTTTGTCACTCAATCACAGCCCATAAGGCAAAACAATGTACCCAACACACTAGTCATAGGTGACTCTATAGTCAGGCAACACTGATGTCCCACTCACTATGCTGAACAAGGAGAAGGTTACTGTCAGCTGCCTGTCAGGTAACAGGATCTGCCACATAACCCACAAACTCAGGTCACTCAACAAGTACAAATATGACTCTGTCATTGTCCATGTTGGTGTGAACGACCTGAGGCATACCTCCCTGGACTACATCAAGAGAGACATGAAAGAGCTCTCCGATCTTGTAGCCCAGGCAGGTATGACCCTAGCCCTGAGTAGCATCCTGCCATCACCCAGAATGATATCACAGTACAAGGATAAAATGACCGACTTCAACGATTGGCTAAGCTTCTGGTGTCACTCTAAGGGGATCCAGTATCTGTCTGCCTGGGATGACATGGTCGACAGACCACGATGCTTTGCCAGAGACAGCCTGCACCTGTCGTCCTTGGGATTCCGGATACTGGCTATGGCTCTTGCCGCCCCTATAGTGCCTTTTTTAGGCAAGGTTCAAATGACTGATTAACCACTATAACAGGAACAGGCAAGCAAAAACTGAGGGTAAAGCTACTCAATGCTAGAAGTCTAAATTTCAAAATGCACTCCCTTGAGGCACTCCTTAAAATGGAGAACATCGATATCTGTGCAGTGACTGAGACCTCGTTCAAGGCTCCAGAGAGTACCCCTGCATTACCAGGCTATAACTCATACCACTGAGGAATAAGTGTGCTATACAATAAAAATTGGTGGATCACCCTTTGGTTGTATTTTGTTATTTCCGCTTGGTGGTTGCTGTTGTTTGAATTATAACTCATACCACACCTTTCGGCCATCTAACCTGGACCAGAACACCAAAAACGGAGGTGTGTCCACATACATTAAGCATATCTACACCTCCAGGCTACTTGCTCAGCATAATGCATCCAAGGTTATCCAAGTGCAACTAACTCTGGGCAAAACTGCAATCCAAACTGTAGCTTGCTACAGATCCCCCACCATGCCCCAGGTTTCCCACCCCTCTTTTCTTGATATACCGGAAAATATTAGAGTTCAATAATAATGAATAATGGGCAATTTCAACTACCCCACCATTATCTGGGAAAAAGTACAGTTTTGTACCTACCATAAATGTAGATGTTCGAAGATCCACATTGCTGCAGACCTAACACTCGGGTAGTCCGCTGTCCTCGGTCGGCCCGAATATCAAAGTATAAGGCTGACGTCGGTCAAGGCGCATTTGACTGACATCAGGACGTCAGGGTACAAATGCGCATGACCGACGTCATATCCTCAGTCTTTTCTTGCCCCAGATGTCAGAAGACCCTAAAAATAAAGGTCAAAACCAAAAGACAGCAAACAACCAACCAACCACCCTTGCACTAAATATATATATAATATATACAATATACACAATATGTACAACCCAACCCACACAACCACCCCTAACTACAGAGGGGAAGGAGGGAGGGTAAATTGGACTGCAGCAATGTGGATCTTCGAACATCTACATTTATGGTAGGTACAAAACTGTACTATGTTCTTCATCTCACATTGCTGCAGTCCTAACACTTGGGTAGAATCCCAAAGCAGAGGTAAGGGAGGATGGCTAAACTACAAGGAAGCAGGAGCTGCCAAAATGCCCTGCAAAACAGCAGTGGCAAAACCAGCCCTGGATTTAGAGTAAAGTGGCAGGTGATAATGCCTAGAGAAAGTATGCACTGAACTCCAAGTAGCTGCCTCTAAAATATCCTTGGTTGCCACTCCCCTCAAAAAAGCTGTCGAAGTGGCAGTAGCCCTAGTGGAATGAGGCCTAATCCCAGCTGGAATCTCCTTGCCATGATGGGAATAACAGAAAGCAATGCAAAACCCAATCCACTTAGAAATAGTTTGTTTTGACACAGGCTTGCCCTGAGAACTCAAAGCAAAAGAAACAAACAACTGCTGAGACTGCCTGAACCCTTTAGTTCTGTCCAAATAATAACGCAACTGCCTGTGTACATCTAAAGTGTGCAAAATCTTTTCCCTTTATTTTGGGGATTTGCATAAAAAGTAGGCAAATGAATAGTTTGGTTTAAAGCCACACTAGAAACCACCTTAGGCATAAAGGAAAGATTAGTACGTAATGATACCCTATCCTTATGGAAAATCAAGAAAGGCTCAACCGCCATAAGGGCCTGCAATTCAGAAACCCTTCTTGCAGAGGTAATGGCCAACAAAAAAGCAGTCTTCCATGATAAATATTTCAACTCAGAAGTAGCTGCAGGCTCAAAAGGTTGTAGAGTGAGTTTCTCCAACACAAAATTGAGATCCCAAGCAGGAGCAGGAGCTTTTCGTGGGGGTCTTATATTCTTTGCCCCTCTTAGAAATTGCTTGAACAAAGGATGAGAAAACAATGGTGGGTCACAATCATAGTGAGCCGAAATTGCTGCAGCATGAACCTTAACAGAAGAGAAAGACAAACCTTTGTCCAGTAACTCAGTAAGATATTGAAGAGCCACACTCAAATTAGGCCAAGAAACATCAAAATCTTTTGCTGCACTCCAAAATAAAAATCTCTTCCATTTATCCGCATACACTTTCCTTGTACTAGGCCTTCTAGCTTCCAAAATAACATTCAAAACTTGCTGAGGAAGTGGAGGCCCACTATGGTTCAAAACAGAATATGCCAGGCTGTTAGGTGCAGAGAGTGAAGCTTGACATTGAGCAAATGGCTGTCCTCCTGTGACAGCAGGTGTGGAATCGAAGGCAAAGGCCATGGAGGCTTCCGTACTAGACTTCTCAGTAATGGGTACCAGTGCTGTCGAGGCCAATCTGGAGCTATTAAAATCATCCTTGGCTTGTCCTGTCTGACCTTTAGAAGTACCTTTGGGAGGAGAGGCAGAGGTGGAAAGGCATACACATGAAGATTGCTCCAATTGAAAGAAAGAGCATCCACTCTCCAAGCTGTGGGATGAAACCTTTTTGTGCAAAACTTTGGCAGCTGGTGGTTTAGTGGAGAAGCGAATATGTCTGGAGTTCCCCATGACACTGTCAATTTCTGAAATACATGAGGATCCAATTTCCACTCGTGGGGATCCATAATTCGTCTGCTCAACACATCTGCTAAGGAGTTCTGTGCTCCTGGCAGAAACCTTGCCTGAAGATTGAGCTGTAAACTGAGAGCAGTCTCCCACAAAATCATTGCTTGCCTGCATAGAGGATAAGAATGTTCCCCTTGCTTGTTGATGTACCACATGACAGTTGTGTTGTCTGTTAGAATCAACACCTGCCCTGGAAGAAGTAACTCCTTGAAAGCTATTAATGCAAACTGGACTGCTAACATCTCCTTTAGGTTGATATGTAGATGTTGTAGTCTGGCAGGCCACTTGTCTTGTATCCACTTTCCATTTAGATGAGCTCCCAAGCTTTGTCTGAGGCATCTGTCGTTAAAATCTGACTCGCCTCTGGCCGGGTCACAGAGAGTCCCTTGTTTAGGTGACATTCCTGAGCCCACCACAAAAATTCCTTTTGAATGCAAGGTATTATTTGAATGACAGTGTCCAGATCTTGGCAGTGCTGTGTCCATACATTTTTGAGATACCATTGCAGCTTCCTCATATGCAGTTTGGCATTGGGAAGCACCAGAATACAAGATGCCATGAACCCTAAGGCTTGAAGGACTGTCCTTGCAGTCAGCCCGGACTGATGAGATAGTTGATGGAAGTAAAGGGATAGACTCTTTTGTTTGTCCGGGGTTAAAAGGCCATCTGGGATGCTGTATTCAGTCTCACACCCAGAAAGCACATGTCTTGAGAGGGTACTAGACTGGACTTTATTTCGTTCACAGAATACCCTAGGCATCTTCGCACTGCTATCACATATTCCAAATGATGAAGAAGCTCTTCTCTTCCTTGAGCCAGAATCAGGCAGTCGTCCAAATAAGGATAGATCTGTATTCCTTTTAGCCTGAAGAAAGCTATCACTGGAGCCAGAACTTTCGTGAACACTCTGGGCGCAGTAGATAAGCCAAAGGGCAATGCAGAGAACTGATAGTGAGAAGTCCCAGCTCGAAAACGCAGATACTTCCTGCAACTTAGTCTGATAGGAACATGAAGGTAAGCCTCCTTGAGATCCAAAGTTACCATCCAATGATCTTTGCCCAGCAGAGGTAAAAGCTGCTGTAACGTCAACATTTTGAACTTGGGAATGTCCAGATAAGTGTTGAGGGTAGATAAATCCAAAATTAGTCTCCACATGTTCCCCTTCTTTGGTACTAGGAACAGGCGAGAATAAAATCCTAGGCCCACTTCTGGCATAGGGACCGGCTGTATGGCCCCTATTTGGAGTAACAGAGAAACTTGCCTGTGAGCCTCTATTCTTTGTTGAGGAGGAACGTCTGGCATGCCTTTGAAAGGAGGCAAGGTATGGAAATAAAACCTGTAACCGTGGTGTATGATATCCAATACCCATCTGTCTTGGGTAATTAAACTCCAATTGTCTTTGAAAAGTGCCAACCTTCCTCCCAAAGGTGCTGCCAGACGAGAAGGTTCTGGCAGCTGAAAAGGTAGGTCATTGGGTCTGCTTACGAAAGGACTGACCCCTGCCCTCACCTGAAGACTGTGCAGGAGAACTCCCTGTTCTAGGCCTGAAAGAGCCCTGAGCTCTGCCCCTGCCACGTCTAGATCTACCCCTAGACTGGGAATCATAAGAAGGATACATCCACCCCTTAGTAGGCCAATTTCTACTAAACTTTGGAGGCTGGACCTGCAAAAAATCTTTAACAGTCTGCATAGACTTAGCCTTGTCTTCCATTTTCTTTAAGACTGTCTCAACAGGAGAACCAAACAACACATCAGATTGTAAAGGAGCATCTAAAATCCGTGATTTAACATGGTCAGATAAATTCTGATCCCTCAGCCAGGCGTGCCTGCGAAGAACTGACCCAGTGGCAGCCACCCTAGACGAGGCCTGTACAGCATCAAAACCACATTGCAAAGAATGCTTACCCACCTGTTCAGAAACATGTACTAAATCTTGCAACTCCTTACAATCAATACCTTCCGCCAGAGCATCAACCTTAGACTTCAATTGTGAAAGGAGATAGTTTTGGTATTTTAACATGTGAAACTGGCAATTCAAAGCCCTCATAGCCAGAGTGGAAGAAGTATAAACTTTCTTTCCCCATCTATCCAAAGCCTTGGCCTCTTTGTCTGAGGGAACCGGATTCTTGACAACAGAAGCCTTAACACCTTTAGGCCCCTGACTAACAGTTTCTGGGTCTGCCCTAGGACTCTTAAAAAGATACTTATGAGCTTCAGGCACCCTGTAATATCTATCCGGTTTAACAGGAGCAGGAGGCAATGAATCAGGATTAAGAGAAGCCTCTGCAAAAACATCTTCCACCACATCTAAAACAGGAGGTATAGCCAAAGGCCTATGCTGGGGTAAAAACAAAAATTCCCTAAGCCTTTTCCTGGAATCAGAGAAGTCCTGACCTTCCCACTTAAAATGCTCCCTCACAGAATGAAGAGTTTCTGAAAAAGAAAAATCCTCAGGAGGAGAAGCAGAAGGAGTAGAATCATCCACATCAGAATCAGAATAAGGAGAATACTCCTGCAAGTCTTCAGCCGAAGACTCTGAAACATCCGAAGCCTGCTCAAAACTCCCAGGCTCAGGCTCCACCCTAGGTCTCTTATCAGGAGGGGGCAAAGAACCCCTAATCAAAGAAATCAAATCTTCTGCCATTTTAAGCATATGCTTCTTGGGCACAGTTCCAGAAGAACTAGGGGTGACACCAACTGAAGCTGAACCTGGCCTGCCTCTGGAAGAAGCCTTTGAAACAGAAGGAGAGGGCCTAACCACCCTAGGAAGGGAGGGGAGTATAGAAACCTGAGAAGCCCCTTCAGCCTGACCTGCCTCCTGAGAGGCCACATCTTGCAATAATAAAGTCTCTCCCTGGGAACCCAAAGAAACCTCCGGTGGAGCCACCGGCTCCACCGACACCTCTAAAGAACCGGCGTCCGGTACAGACGGTTCTTCTAGCCTAGGCTTAACTGCTTTGTCCTTGCGCTTCTTCGAAGAAGCAGGCGTCGGAGCATCCGACGGCATTGTATAATTGCACCGCTTCCCAAAGACTAACCTGGCACAATCCAACCTTCTCTTTATAGTGCGTTTATTGAATCTAGCACAAGAGCGACAGCCAACAACGTCGTGCTCAGGCCCTAAGCAAGGAATACACAAAGTATGATAATCTCTATGCGGTATCTGTTTCCCACAAGAAATGCAATTATTGACTTTTTCTGACATCCGGTAAATCACTGAGGCAAGAAAAAACTAAAATATTCCCCAACGGGTACTTAGCCAACTTTGAACTCGGTCTGAAACTTCGAAATCGAAAAATCTCAGAACGCCAACCGGCACTTGCAATGCTGCTTCTGCATCGGACCATGCGGCAAAAAAGACTGAGGATATGACGTCGGTCATGCGCATTTGTACCCTGACGTCCTGATGTCAGTCAAATGCGCCTTGACCGACGTCAGCCTTATACTTTGATATTCGGGCCGACCGAGGACAGCGGACTACCCGAGTGTTAGGACTGCAGCAATGTGAGATGAAGAACATCTACTCATGCACCAACTCCTTCGCTCAACGCTTTCTGGAATTCATAAATTCCAGTGCCCTGGATCAACTTACCCACACTCCCACCAGGAACAACAATATCCTACACATAGACATTACCAACATGAGTGACCAGTGTTCCACACCTGAAGTCAACTCCTCATTGGTCAGATCCAACCATAAGCTAATCACCCTAGATATCCACAACCCGCCCCATCCCCCATTCAGGAAACCACGGCAAAAATATTCTCCAAAGTCAACTTCATGCTTCTTAAGATAGAACTGGCGAACTTCATGACACCCATGCAGATGGACAATACAGTAACGACTGCTGAATCCTACACAAATGCACTCTATAAGCACTTACACGAGTGCATGGATCGTGTTAATGCAGATGGACAATACAGTAACGACTGCTGAATCCTACACAAATGCACTCTATAAGCACTTACACGAGTGCATGGATCGTGTTATCCCAAACATAACCAAGACGCTATCCTCCAAAAAAAAGAAGCCAATCTAGTGGTCTTCTGCCATAAACAAACTCTACAATAGAAGGAAGAAACTGTTGCAAAAAGAGAGTAAAATCCCATGAGTGGAGGAGCTCCCTGATAAGCCTCAGTAAGAAGCTGAAAGATCCTCCAAAACTGGCTACGCAAACAAAATTGCCACCGATTCTAAGGACAACCACAAAGCATTCTATAGCTATGTCAAGAATCTCAATGGCAACACCCTGATCTGCTCTGAGTTACAGTACAACGGCATGAAAATTACAGAACCAACTAATATTGCCAACACCCTGGCAGACAGTTTCAGTGCTAACTTTACCTGCCTCTCACCCCCTAAAGGGATCATATCTATACAGGAAGAATGCAGGGTCCCCTGTAATCACAACTATGCAGGTAAAAGCTGGACTCTCTAAAGCCAAAAACACAGCATCCATGGGACTAGACAACATCCCAGGCTGCGATTTACATGGACTTCAGAATGAACTGGCTCCCCACCTAAGCACCATGTTCAATCATAGCCTCACGGCCAGCTTTGTGCCCACTGAATGGCGCACAGCAACAGTTATCCCACTCCACAAAGAGGGGCCACCACTGATCCCAGGAACTATCACCCTATTAGCCTGACGAGCCTGGTCTGCAAGGCCATGGAACGTATTATTATGGAACTCAAACAAAGACATTGGTAACCTCCAAATTCTGGACCCCACCCAGTTCCGGTTTGTGAAAGGCAGATCATGCCTCCTGAACCTTATCGACTTCTTTGAGGCAGTCACCAAAGCTGCAGACAAGGATAAGGTGGTTCACACAGCCTATCTTGACCTCACCAAAGCTTTCAACACTATCCCCCATTCTGGAATTATAGCTAAACTCACTAAACTAGGTATAAATCCCTACATCACAAGATGGGCTGCCAACTGGCTCACGGACAGAACCCACACTGTAAAAGTTGCAGACTCCAAATCTAACTTCAAACCAGTGACAAGTGGAGTACCACAGGGTTCAGTCCTGGGACCTCTCCTGTTTGGTATCTACTTCAGTACAGGCTAACACAGAAGGCCTTTGGCTAATGAGGTTTGCAGATGACTGCAAACTAGGAGCCATAGTAGAGTCCCCAAATGATGTGGACATCCTACAGAAGGGCTTCACTGAGACAGATGCCTGGTGTCAGAGCCATGACCTCAAGCTCAATGCCAGAAAGTGCACTGTCATCCCCTTTGGTAAAAACTCTGTACCCATGAACTACCACACAGGCAGCAATCTACTTAACACTGAATGTGTGATAAGAGACCTTCGGACCCAGGTAAAAGTACAGTTGTGTACACTTACCATAAATGTAGATGTTTGAGTGTATTCCCTGTTGCAGTCATCACATTTGGGTTATCTGCCTGCAAGTAGCCCTCACCCGGCCTGAATACCAGAGTCTTCGGATTTCTGCATCGGATACTGTCACTTCTTCCTTGACGTCAGGTCGTCAGGGGTATAAAACATGCAGCCGATGCCATTGCATAAGTTTTTCTTGCCCCAGATGTGAGGCACCCCATATTTGGAAGCAAGTAAAGTACAGTTTTGTACCTACCATAAATGTAGATGTCCGAACTGGATAGCATCTGCAGTCATAACAACTGGGGTTGTCCTGTCGTCAGGCAGCCCTTCGGTCGGCCGGATTCCAAAGTCTGGGTCCGCCGCTGATGTCGCACTTCACCCGACGTCATCTCTGCTGGTCTTCGGTATAAAGGCATCAGCCGACGCCATTTTCCTCAGTGTTTCTTGCCCCAGATGCCAGTTGCCCTCTTGGAAGGCTAAATTTTGGGTAAATGCCAATGTTTCCAAAAAGATAGAAGGCAAACACAAAAAATAAGCATGTATGTACATATATACAAACAAATACACCATAAGAGACTCCCCCCACCAGCTAGCTATTAGGAGGGTAAATACCCTAGGAGTACCACAGAGGAGAAGGAGGGAGGGTAATCCTGACTGCAGATGCTATCCAGTTCGGACATCTACATTTATGGTAGGTACAAAACTGTACTATGTCCTTCATGGATGCATCTGCAATCATAACAACTGGGTAGAATACCATAGCCAACTAGGGGAGGAGGAAGAAGAAATTATGGTGTGGTTAGGATCCCTTGCAGTACAGCAGTGGCAAACCCTGCTCGGGATCTGGAATACAGAGGTAAATTATAATGCTTGGCAAATGTATGCACGGAGGTCCAAGTAGCCGCCTCAATAATGTCCTTGGTTGCCACTCCTCGTAAGAAGGCTGTGGTAGTGGCTGTTGCCCTTGTAGAATGAGGCCTTATGTTCTGTGGAATTGGTTTTCCATGGAAGGAGTAACAGAATCGTATGCAATTTCCTATCCATTTGGAGATTGTCTGTTTGGAAATTGCTTTTCCTTCCCTTCCTGTTGCATAGGCTACAAAAAGCGGATCAGTTTTTCTGTTACTTTTGGTTCTGTCCAGGTAGTAGCGTAGCTGTCTATGTACATCCAAGGTATGCAGCATTCTTTCCCCTCTGTTTTGTGGGTTGGGGAAGAAGGTAGGTAGGTGGATTGCCTGGTTTAAAGACACTCTGGATACCACCTTAGGCATAAATGTAGGATTAGTTCTCATGGACACTCTATCTTGGTGGAAGATTAGGAAGGGTTGTACTGCCATTAGGGCCTGAAGTTCAGAAACCCTCCTTGCTGAGGTTATTGCCAGTAGGAAAGCAGTTTTCCATGATAGATGCTGTAGGTCTGCTGTTGCTGCTGGTTCAAAAGGAGGGAGTGTCAACTTTTCTAGCACAAAGTTCAAGTCCCAAGCTGGCAATGGTGGTTTCCTAGGAGGTTTTACATTCTTGATCCCTCTGAGGAACTGCCTGAGTAGAGGATGTGAAAAGACAGGTGGATCAAAGCTGTATTCTGCTGAAATAGCTGATGCATGTATCTTGATGGAGGAATAGGACAGGCCTGTATGTAGAAGCTCTGCCAAATACTCCAGAATGTTAGCAATATCTATATTCGACACATCTTTTCCTCTTTCAGCACTCCAAATGACAAACCTTTTCCATTTTCCTGCATAGTTCCTTCTTGTTGAAGGTCTGCGGGCTTCAAGGATAATGTCTTTAACCCTTTGGGAAAGATCTGGATTAGTTGCTGCTATGTGATGTTCCATGCAGTCAGTTGCAAAGTTTTAGGTTTGGATGCATGATGCTGTAGTTGTTCTGAGTTAACATCAAAGGCATCAGGGTATTGACCACATTTTGTCCCGAGACATGCTCCTCAGCAATGGGTACCAGTGTTGTCTTGGCCAGTTCGGAGCTATCAGGATTATCCATGGACGTTCCTCCTTGATTTTTAGTAATACCTTGTGTATCAAGGGAAGAGGTGGGAATGCATATGCTGTCAGACCTTTCCAGCTGAAGGAGAGCGAATCCACCTTCCATGCAAGTGGATGGAATGTCCTTGTGCAGAATTTTTTGAGCTGGTGATTGAGAGGGGATGCGAATAGATCTATCTGTGGCATTCCCCATTTCTTTGTGATGGTCTTGAAGATGTCCGGGTGTAGCATCCATTCGTGAGCATCCGAGGTGGTTCTGCTTAACATGTCTGCTAGAGTGTTCTCCTTTCCGGTACAAATATTGCCTGTAACTGGATGTTGTAGCTGAGTGCCAGGTTCCAAAGGTCCAAAGTCATTCTGCATAGGGGGTATGAATGAGTGCCTCCCTGTTTGTTGATGTACCACATGACTGTGGTGTTGTCTGTCCTTATCATCAAATGGCCTTCTTTGAGAAATGGTCTGAATTTTTGGATTGCCAGTTTTACTGCCAGCATTTCTTTTTGGTTGATGTGCAGGTGTAGCTGGTCCTGCGTCCACAATCCTTGTACGCATTTGTCCAGCATGTGAGCCCCCCATCCTAGGTCTGAGGCGTCTGTTGTGATGGTTTGGCCTGCTCGAAAGTTGTGAAAGGGTAGGCCTGGGTTTGACTGGCATGCTTGAGCCCACCATAGGAACTCCTGTTTTAGGCATGGGATTAGTGGAATTTCTGCTTCTAGGCTGTGCCTGTGTTGGGACCATAAATTCTTTAGGTACCACTGTAGTTTTCTCATATGCAGTCTGGCATGTGGGACCAAGATTATGCATGATGCCATGAAGCCCAAGGCCTGCAGAACTTTTCATGCTGTTAGCGTGTTCTGTTTTGTTAGTGCCAAGAAGTAAAGAGGGAGTTCTTTTTGTTTTTCTGCAGTTAGGAATGCCATTTGTTTTACTGTGTCCAATTCCGCGCCCAAGAATGTCCTTGTTTGGGATGGTATCAGCCTTGACTTTTGTAAATTGACTGTGTATCCCAGGGCTTGTAGCAAGTAAATGACCCTTTGTAAATCTGTTGTCAGCTTGCTTTTGTTGTCCCCTTGTAGCAGGCAGTCGTCCAGGTATGGATAAATTTGGATTCCCTGTAGTCTGCAGTGGGCGATTACTGATGCCAGGCATTTTGTGAATACTCTGGGCGCAGTAGATAAGCCAAAGGGAAATGCTGAGAATTGATAGTGCTCTGATCCTGCAAGAAATCTGAGGTATCTTCTGCAATTTGGTCGAATGGGGACGTGCAGGTATGCCTCCTTGAGATCTAGAGTTACCAGCCAACACTCCTTGCCCAGCATGGGAAGAAGTTGCTGTAGGGTCAGCATTTTGAATTTTGGGACAATGATGTATGTGTTTAAGATGGACAGGTTGAGAATAGGTCTCCAACTTTTTTCTTTTCTTGGAACTAGGAATAGTCTGGAGTAGAATCCTTTGCCTTGTTCTGTTATTGGTACTCTTTCCACAGCTCTCATCTTTGTTAATTGCATTATCTGCTGTAGAGCTTCTATTTTTTTGATTTGGAGGCAGGTTTGGCATTCCTCTTTTGACTGGTAAAGTGTGGAAGTGGAACCGGTAACCTTGGTCTATGGTTTGCAAAATCCACTTGTCTTTTGTGATATAGTGCCAGTTCTTCGAAAATAAGGCTAATTTTCCGCCTAATGGTGCTGCTATTTGTTCCCTGGTAGGCGGAGTTAGAGTCAAGTCACTGTGATTGTCCTGTTGCAGTGGTAGTGGCTGTGTCTGTGCCTCTGTTATTACCTTGCCACTGTCGTCCTCTGTAGGCACCCCCTCTGGATTGATTTCTGCCTCTGGAACGTCTATTCCTGCCCCTTTGGGATCTTGTGGAGTCAGGAAAGGACCAATTTTTGCAGGCCAGTTCCTGCTAAACCTTGGGGGCTGAACCTGTAAGAAATCTTTAACTGTTTGTACAGATTTTGCCTTTTCTTCCATTTTCTTCATTACCTGCTGGGCAGGTGTACCAAACAAACTGGCCTTATCCATGGGAGCATCTAATAACTTAGCTTTAACATGATCCGGTAAGACCTGTTCCTTCAACCATGCATGTCTTCTTATCACTGTGCCAGTCATGGCTGATCTAAATGAAGCCTCCAGTGCATCATAGCCACATTTTAAAGAATGGTTACTAACCTGTTGTATGTTATTTACCATTTCTAATACATATTTCTTATCTATAGAGTCATCAGAGGATAGCTTTTAGTTAACTGATCAAGCATAAACTCTTGGTATTGTATCATGTGAAACTGACAGTTTAAAGCTCTAGCTGAGAGAGTAGCAGAGGTGTAAACTTTTTGCCCCATCTGTCTAAAGACCTGGATTCCCTTTCAGAAGGAATAGGGTTTCTTGCTGTGGTCGAGGCTACTGCCTTAGGCCCCTGGGATATAGTTTCGGGGTCTGCAAGTGGGGCCTTGTATAGGTGGTGATGAGTGTCTGGCACCCTGTAAAATCTATCTGGTTTGGCAGGGGCTGGAGGTAGGGAATCAGGTGCAGTGCAGACATCATTAAATGCATCGTCCACAACAGAAAGGACAGGAGGTATAGCTAAGGGCCTATGTTGTGGTAAGTGCAGAAAAGTCCTAAGTCTTTTTCTGGAATCAGAGAAATCCTGTTCCTGCCATTGGAATTGTTCTCTCATGGCATGTAAGGTTTCCCCAAAGGAGAATTCCTCTGGTGGAGAGGCAGCTGGAATGGATTCTTCAGCATCGGAGTCTTCATAATTGGAAAAAGGAGCCTCTGGCTGGTCTGTAATATCTGAGTCATCCGCAGAATCATCAGAGGACACAGGCTCGGGGGGCTCTGCTCTAGGTCTCTTTTCTGGGGGCTGAGAGGCCCTGTCTGGGTGAGATTGAGATCCCTAATTAAGGATATTAAATCTTCTGCCAGAGTAAGCATTTGTGAACTAGAAGTGGGCCTGGTTGAGGGGGGTTTAACAGGCACTGATTTAGTAGATTTGGCTGCTTTAGCCCTGGCAAAGGCCTTAATAGACATTGGCTGCAGGAGGCCTAGCAGCACCACGTGCTGGGGTAGAGACATCCAAAGGGATGGTGTCTGATAAGTCACTAGTAACCACTGTTGTAGGTAAAATTTCTGAGGCCGATTCAAGTAAAGTAGCAGGAACCTCAGTAGTAGTCATTGATTCGGCTGTATTTTGATCAGTTTTCTCGGTTTCGGCCGAAACCGCTGACCGCGAGTGTCGGTCTTTTTCTTTGCGTTTTTTAACAATTTGGGTAGTCGGAGGATCCGACGGCATAATGTATGCAAAATCTGAGCCGAAAAACTGTTCAGCAAACTCCGACCGACGCCTAAGCGTTCGTCGGTTGAAGGAAGCACAGGCCGAACAGGCTGCTACGTCGTGGTCTGGGCCTAAACAAGGCAAACAGTAAGAGTGGAAATCTTTATGAGGTATTTGTTTCCCACAAGTTAAACAGTTATTGACTTTTTCTGACATCGGCTGAGGCAAGAAAGAGTCCCCAACGGGGTACTTAGCTTTTAGAAGTCGTCGAAGTAGTATTCGGTAGTAGTAATCTCTGGATCTGACCGACCGGCACTTGCGAACAGCTTCTGCTTCGGGCGCCACGCGGCAAGAAAGACTGAGGAAAATGGCGTCGGCTGATGCCTTTATACCCGAAGACCAGCAGAGATGATGTCGGGTGAAGTGCGACATCAGCCGAAGCCGGACCCAGACTTTGGAATCCGGCCGACCGAAGGGCTGCCTGACGACAGGACAACCCCAGTTGTTATGACTGCAGATGCATCCATGAAGGACATATGGTATGGTAAAACCCCAGTCAAAAAGAAAAATACACAAGAAAAAATAGACATACCAACCCATAAGTAGAGGTAGAGCCAAAAGAAGTCAGGGGGCTGGAGGGAGGGTAACCAGGACTGCAACAGTGAATACACTTGAACATCTACAATTTATGGTAAGTGTACACAACTGTACTATGTTCCCCGTGTTTCACTGTTGCGGTCATCACGTTTGGGTTGATTCCCAAAGCGGAGGAATTTAAAGAGCATCAGGGCCAGCTATTAATCCATGCAAGACTGCAGTGGCAAATCCAGCTCTGGATTTAGAAAAGACAGGCAAATGATAATGCTTGGTGACGGTATGTACAGAGCTCCAGGTAGCAGCTTCTAGGATGTCCCTGGTAGGGACCCCTCTGAAAAATGCCGCAGAGGTAGATGCAGCCCTGGTGGAGTGAGGTCTGATCCCCTGTGGGATAGGTTTTCCATGGTGCTTGTAGCAGAAATTAATGCAATGGGCTATCCATTTGGAAATGGTTTGCTTTGAAATAGCCTTCCCCTATGCCCCTGAAGCAAATGCCACCAGCAGTTGTTCAGATTTCCTTTGAGGTTTAGTCCTGTCCAAGTAGAATCTAAGTTGTCTGTGCACATCTAAGGAATGCAGTATCCGTTCCCCTTGGTCCTGTGGATTGGGAAAGAAGGTTGGAAAATGAATGGACTGATTAAGAGCCACACTGGATACCACCTTGGGCATGAAGGATGGGTTGGTTCTGAGGGACACCCTGTCCGCATGAAAGATGATGAAAGGCTCCACTGCCATAAGGGCCTGTAATTCAGATACCCTTCTTGCTAAAGTGATTGCTAAAAAGGAAAGCTGTTTTCCAAGAAAGATATTTTAAGTCTGCAGTAGCAGTTGGCTCGAAAGGAGGGAGAGCGAGTTTTTCCAAAACAAAGTTAAGATCCCAGGCTGGGGTTGGAGCTCTCCTGGCTGGTCTCAAATTGTTGGCCCCTCTGAGGAACTGCTTGAGGAGTGGATGAGAGAAGACGGGCGGTTCTGCGTTATAATGAGCTGAAATGGCTGAGGCGTGAATTTTGATGGAGGAAAAAGACAGGCCCTTGTGAAGCATCTCAGTTAAGTGTTGCAAAATCTGAGGTAAATTGGGCGCTGCTGTGCTCATCCCTTGAGACTGGTTCCAGGCACAGAATCTTTTCCATATTTCAACATAAGATTTTCTAGTACTAGGCCTCTTTGCCTCAAACGATATCCATCACAGGTTTACTGAGGGATGGTAAAAGGAGAGATTAGGTAATTAGTCAGGCTGCTAGGTTCAGTGTTAGAAGCTGAGGGTGCAGAATCTGGTTCTCCTGCTGAGACGACAGGGAAGGTGTCGGAGGCAGGTGCCATGGGGATAACTGTGACACACTGCGCAAGAGGGGGTACTAGTGTTGGCATGTCTAGTCTGGAGCAATCAAAATCATCATTGGTTTGTCCTGTTTGATTTTTAGTAGTACTTTGGAGAGCAGAGGCAGAGGGGGGGGGGGAGGCATAGACTGATAGGTTTTTCCAGCTGAAAGACAGAGCATCCACTTTCCAGGCTTGTTTGTGGGGAGTCCTTGTGCAAAATTTGTCCAATTGGTAGTTCTGGGGAGAGGCAAACAGGTCTATATCTGGGCTCCCCCATTTGCTTGTCAACATGGTGAAAATCCTTGATTTCAGTTTCAACTCGTGTGGGTCCATGAGGTTTCTGCTTAGTCCATCTGCCAGTGTATTTAATTTTTCTGGCAGGAATTGAGCTTGTAGGTGCACTTGGTAGCTCAAGGCTGTGTTCCACAATGCCATGGCTAGTCTGCAGAGGGGGTAAGAATGAGTGCCCCCCCCTGCTTGTTTATGTACCACATAACAGTGGTGTTGTCCGTCCTTACCATTAGTTGTCCTGGAAGAATGTAGTCCTTGAAAGCTGTCAGAACATTCTGTACAGCTAACATTTCTGTTTGATTGATATGCGGGTGCATTTGACTTGGGTTCCATTTGCCCTGAATACACTTCCCTGCCAGGTGAGCCCCCCCATGCATAGTCTGATGAGTCTGTTGTTAGGGTTTTGGCAGCAGGGGGTGGTGTGAAAGGTAGTCCCTTGTTTTGGTGGCAGGCCTCTGCCCACCAAAGGAACTCTAGACGTAGGCAAGGTATGATAAAAATCACTGCTTCTAGATCCTGAGAATGTTCACACCATAGGCTTTTTAGATACCACTGTAGTTTCCTCTTATGCAGTCTTGCATATGGAATTAGAAGAATGCAAGAGGCCATGAACCCCAAGGCTTGCAGCATTTGTCTTGCAGATAGCAGGGTTTTTGTGGCCACTTGTTTGAAGTAGGTTGTCAAATGAATTTGTTTCTCTGGTGTGAGGAAAGCTATATGGGAAGCTGTATTCAAGCTTGCTCCCAGGAATATAATTTGTTGACAGGGTACCAGGTGTGCTTTCTTTTTGTTTATGGTGTACCTCAGACAAGTTAGAACCCTTTGTACAAGGCCAGATATGTCCTGGCTTTCTGCCCGAATTAGACAATCATCCAGGTATGGGTATATTTGAATATTTCTTTGCCTGCAAAATGGAATAACTGGAGCTAGGCATTTTGTAAACACGCTGGGCGCAGTAGATAAGCCAAAGGGCAGTGCAGAGAACTGATAGTGCATGTAGCCTGCTTTGAAGCGTAGGTATCTTCTGCAAGATTCCCCGATTGGGATGTGCAGGGTGCAGGTATGCTTCTTTTAAAGCTAGTGTTGCCAACCAGGCATCTTTGCCTAGCATAGGAAGCAACTGGTGAAGAGTCAGCATCTTGAATTTTGGAATCTCCAAAAAGGTGTTTAGAGTAGACAGGTCCAGGATAGGATGCCATGAATTGTCTTTTCTGGGTACCAGGAAAAGTCTCTAGTAGAAACCTTGTCCCTTTTCCCCTTCTGGTACCAACTGAATAGCCCCCATGATTAAGAGAGAAAGTACTTGTTTTGGGGCCTCTGCCCACTGATTTGGGGGTAGGTCTGGCCACCCGCTTGATGTTGGCAACGTGTGGAAGTGAAATCTGTATCCCTGGGGCACTATATTTAAAACCCATTTGTCCTGGGTAATGAGTTCCCATTTCTTTGCATGAAGAGCAATCTTTCCCCCCAAAGGGGCAATCAGTTGATAAGTGCTTGGAAATTTTAAAAGGGAGTCATTGAGACAGTTTGCCACAGGGGGGAGTCCTATTACTCCCAGATTTGGAAGTGGAGGCCCCCCACTGCTTAGTCCTGTGCGTACCCTGGGACTGCAGCCTGGGAGCTCTGCTGGATCTGGGTTTGGACTGAGAAGGTCTGCAAGAGACAGGAAAGAACCAATTCTTGGAAGGCCAATGCCTACTAAATCTTGGAGGTTGTACTTGTAACAAATCTTTAACAGTTTGCATAGATTTAGCTTTTTCTTCCATCTTTTTAAGAACTTCTTCTGCCTTGTTGCCAAACAGGTGGTCCTGGTTTAGGGGAGCATCCAGTAATTTTGCTTTAACATGATCTGGTAGGGACTGCTCCTTAAGCCAAGCATGCCTTCAAGTACAAACCCAGTTACAGCAGCCCTGCAAGATGCCGCTAGAGTCAAAACCACATTGCAAAGTATGTTTTCCAACCTGTTCAGCTGAATGCAATAAATCCTGTAAATCCTTATTTCAGCACAATCAGGAAACAACATCATTTTCTGTTGAAGTATCAGCAACATATTACTGAATTGCTTAAACATATGAAACTGGCAGATTAAGGCCCTAATTGCCAAAGTTGCAGAAGTGTATACCTTCTTAACCCATCTATTCAGCGCCCTGGAGTCTCTATCAGATGGGGTAGGATTTTTGGCAGTAGTAGCTTTAATGCCCTTGGGCTCCTGTGAAATGGTCTCAGGATCCACAGTAGAATTTTTGAAAGGGAACTTGTGAGAGTCAGGGACCTTGTAATATCTATCAGGTTTTCCTGGGAGTAGGAGGTAAAGAGTCAGGGGCCAAGCTAGATTCTGCAAATGCATCATAATCAAGTTCTAGTACAGGAGGTATGGCTAAAGGCCTGTGCTGGGGCAGAAGTAAGAAATCCCTAAGCCTCTTTTTAGAATCAGAGAAATCCTGACTTTCCCAATGAAAATGCTCCCTGAGAGTATGCAAGGTTTCGCCAAAAGAGAAATCCTCTGGGGGGGGCTGAAGTCCTCAGCATTAGAATCCTCATAGGTAGATAAGGGTAAATCTGGTCATCAGAGGAAACGGAAAATTTAGAATCCTGGTCGGAAGTATCATAAACAAACTCAGTCCGAGGTCACTTAAGAGGGGGAAGGGTTAGCTTCCCCTGATTAAAGTAATAAGGTCTTCAGCCATTCTTATCATCTGTTTTTTAGGCATAGAGGCCTGACCATGCGGTCTGGGCGTCAGTTTTTTAGGCATGGTTCGAGATTTAGGCCTTGAAGAAGAAGAAGATGGCGTCAGTTTAATACGCAAGTCAGTAGGCTTGAATACACCCTCAGAAGCCGGTGTCTGCACAGCGGCTCCGGACCCATCCAAGGTAGAGACACCCGCAGGTTCCACAGTTGAAGCATCTCGCAGCATTCTGGACTCTGAATGGGTCTCAATAGAGGCCTGTGAATCAGAAGTAGCAGGTATCAGGGGCTACGAAAGCGTCTCACTGAGTACTGGCGACTGGCTTAGGAGAAGCGTCATCGGCAGCTTTGGACCTAGGCGGCCTCTGTCTTTATCTTTGTGTTTTTTCGAAATGTCGGTAGTCGGATGGCTGACCGAAGACATAACAGGATAATTGAACTGAGCACCAAAATACTTAGAAGCATAAATATACCAACAATGGATAGGTCATGGTTTAAATAAGGCACAAAAACGACAGCGAGGTACGTCGTGGTCTGGGCCTAGGCAAGGAATACAGTACGAATGAAAATCTTTATGAGGCATTTGCTTTCCACAAGTAATGCAATTATTTACTTTTACTGACATTGGTTAAGAGCAAGAAAACGTTTCCTCAACGGGGTACTTAGCTTTTAGTTGAAGACTTTGGTTCTGAAAACGCGAAAACAAAAATTTAAGGAGTCGGCCAACCGGCACTTGCGAACTGCTTCTGCTTCAGGCACGACACGGCAAGAAAGACTGATGCAATGGTGTCGGCTGCATGTTTTCTACCCCTGACGACCTGACGTCATGGAAGAAGGGACAGCAACCAACGCAGGACCTAAGGCTTTATTAATCAGTCCGACTGAGGGCTACCTGCAAGCAGATAACCCAAATGTAATGACTTCAACAGTGAAACATGAAGAACTTCAGGTAGTTTAATAGTCTGATTAATACTGACTTCTGAAATAACCTTTGGCAGAAAAGAGGAGTTGGTTCTTAGTGCAACCCTATTTTTGTGAAAAATGAAACATGGTGGTTTACAAGACAAAGCTTAAACCTCTGAAATCCTTCTTGCGGAAGTTATGGCTGCTAAGAAAAGCTCAAAAGGAGGTTGCATGATTGCTTGCAACACCAAGTTTAGGTCCCAAGGTGGGGGTGGATCTTTGTAAAGAAGCTTCAACAGGGCAGTACCTCTCAAAAAAGCTTTACAATGTTTATGAGTCATCAAATACAGCAGGATGCACAAGCCAGTGCATTTCTTTGTGCCGGTCCCAAGCCCGGATAAATAGGGAGGGTGGCGTTAGGAAGGGCATCGGCATAAAACTTCGCCAAATAATTAATGCGGACACCAGTAAATATTTCCATACCAGATCGTTCGAGACCCGGGTTAACAACGACCGCCACCAGTACTGTTTGCCAACAGGGTGCTGCCAGAAACTGGGATACTGTTGGCCGAAGGAGGAGAAGAGGCAGAAGATGTGGCCAAAGGCAGGAAGAGAGGAGAAAGGCTAGGACTGTGGTAGTGAAGGTCAGAACTGTTGGCCGTATGACTGGTACAGGGAGAGAGCTAGCTGATATGATGGACATAAGGAAGGTTGGTATATTTTGTGCGCAAGAGACCAGATGGAAGGGGAGTAAGGCTAGGTGTATCGAAGGTGGGTTCAAATTGTTTTATCATGGTGTGGATGGGAGGAAAAAAGGCGTAGGAATTATCCTGAAGGAACAGTATGCTAAGAGCATTTTGGAGGTGAAAAGAGTGTCAGATACAGTGATGTTTATAAAGCTGGAAATTGATGGTGTAATGATGAATGTTGTTAATGCATATGCTCCACAAGTTGGGTAGGCGATGGATGAGAAAAAAACTTTTGGAGCGAGTTGGATTTAGTGGTGATGACTGTACCAAAGGGTGAGAGAGTGGTGACTGGAGCAGATTTCAATGGGCATGTTGGTGAGGGGAACAGAGGGGATGAGGAAGTGATGGGTAGGTATGGTGTTAAAGGAATGCAGAAGGTCAGATGGTAGTGGATTTTGCGAAAACGATGGACATGGCTGTGGTGAATACGTATTTTAACAAGAGGGAGGAGCATAGGGTGACATACAAGAGTGGAGGAAGATGCACACAGCTGGATTATATCTTATGTAGGAGGGCCAGTCTGAAGGAGATTGGAGACTGTAAAGTGGTGACTGGGGAAATAAGAAGTTATGTACTCACCATAACGTTCCATCTGAGTAGGTATCTTCACTTGTCTGCAACCTTTGGGACACGGATCCAATCTCGGATCCGAGCCGGCAACTTTTACCACAGTACAGATCCGAGCTCCTAGCTCCTCCCTTTACCCATAATCCCCTGCCAACCCTAACTGACCTCAGATCAAGTTTGCCCGATATAAGCATTGTTATTGTGCCCCGGAAGGGGCTTATCCAAGACAGATCCTATAGGTCAGGGGGAAGGAGGGGGGGATGGTTGCAGACAAATGAAGATACCTACTCAGATGGAACGTTATGGTGAGTACATAACTTCTTAATCTGAAGTAGGAACTTATTTGTCAGCAACCTTTGGGACAGAGTCCCCAGCTACCTGAATCCTGGGTGGCCTTTATGGAAGAACATTCCGGAGCACTGCAGAGCCAAAGGACGCCCTACCTCTGGAGACAATATCCAGTTTGTAATGGCTGATAAAGGTATGAGATGAGGCCCAAGTGGCTGCGGAACAAATATCATCTAAGGGGACCCTAGATTTAAAAGCCGCTGTAGTAGCGACGGCCCTAGTAGAATGAGCTCAGACTCCCTGAGGTGCAGGCCTTCCCGAACTCTGATACGCTAAGAGGATACAACTAGCTATCCACAGTGATAGTGTAACTTTAGAAATTGACTTGCCTAAACTTGTTTTGGCAAAGGAGACAAACAACTGGTCAGATTGCCTATGACCAGCAGTTCGATAAGTATAAAAACGTAATTGTCTGTGCACATCCAAGGAATGCAGTTTATATTCTCCTTTGTTCTGGTAATGGGGAGAGAACACGGGAAGATTAATAGCTTGATTAATATTAGCTTCCGAAGACACCTTAGGCAGAAAGGACGGATTGATCCTGAGATAAACTCTATCTGGATGGAAGGATAAATACGGCGGTTTAACACATAGAGCCTGAAGTTCAGAGACCCATTTAGCTGAAGTAATGGCCACTAAGAAGGCCGTCTTCCAAGAGAGATATTTAAGATCAACCGTGGCCGCTGGCTCGAAAGGGGGGCTAGTCAAGGCTTGGAGAACCAAAGACAAATCCCATGGGGGTACTACCTCCCTGACCGCAGGTCTGAGAAGGAAGGTACCCTTGAGGAAAGCTTTACAAAGCTTGGAAGTCATTAGAGGGCCCAATTCATGCCCTACATGATAATGCGAAATCACTGCCAGTTGTACCTTGACTGTAGAGCAGCTAGCCCCTTGATGAAAAAGGGTAGTTAAGAAATCCAAAACCGACGTGAGAGGCGCCGTGAAAGGATCCAAGTGATGGTGCTCCGCCCAGATGGAGAAACGTTTCCACTTGCTTCGGTAGACTCTTCTGGTGGAAGGTTTATGTGCTGCTACAAGGATGGCTTTGACTGGTGAGGAGATTCCGGGAGTCCTAATCAGGAGTAGAACTGGAGCAACCAAGCAGTCAGCTTGAGGTTGACCAGGTTGGGGGCCGGGAGACCCAGAGGGTGGGTAATAAGATCCAGGAGTGGATCCAGAATCCATGGTGGATGAATTAGGTGAGACCACAGGTACGGGAACCATGTTTGACGAGGCCAAAATGGGGCAATGAGGATCATTTTGCTCCCCAGCTGACTGGCTTTCTGTAGGAGTTTCAGCATCATGGGCAAAGGAGGATAAGCGTAAAGGAGACCGGGAGGCCAAGCATGTACTAGAGAGTCTCTCGGGGACTCCCCCTGAGGGGGGATTAGAGCGAAGTAACTGTTGCATTTGGTATTTGAAGGAGAGGCAAAAAGATCGCAACAGGGTTGCCCCCGTTGGGCAAATATTTGTTTCACTACTAGAGGATTGAGAGACCATTCGTACAGAGTCAGAATCGAACGACTGAGCCTGTCTGCTAGGATGTTGGGACCGTCCCGGAATGTGCATTGCAATAAGAAAGCGGTTGGTGGAAATCGCCCATTCCCACACTCTCATGGCCTTGCGACAAAGCGGATAAGACCTGGTTCCCCCCTGTTTGTTGATGTACCAGACAACTGACATGTTGTCCGTTTGTACTGCAATCGTCCCAATCGGTAGAAGGCTGTGAAGTGCATGCAACGTCAAAAGCACCGCCCTCATCTCTAGGACATTGATATGCAAAGAGGTCTCTGTGTCGTTCCACGTGCCTTGGACCGTTCTGCCTGAATAGTGCCCCCCCCACCCCAGGCGAGAGGCGTCCGTGGTCACTGTGGTGACGGGGAAGGCATCGAAAATGGTCGTCTCGTGTGGAGACTCTAGGACCGGAGCCACCACATGAGCAACCCTCTGCAAGCCCTGCTTAGGGGAATAGGATGGGACAGGGGGTTGCGAGACAGGGACCATTGTACTTGGAGGGTCCACTGCAGGACCCTCATTCAGGCGGGCTAGGGGTAGTAGAGGAATAGCTGCCACCATGGACCCTAGAGCCCTCAGGATCAATTCCGCAGGTGGAGCAGGAAGTATGAGAATGGCCTGGACATGCAACCTCAGGTTCTGAAGCCGATCGGGAGTCAGGAAGGCAAGCATTATCCTGGAATCCAATCTCGCCCCTATGAAATCTATTACCTGTGAAGGGACTAGAGAGGATTTGGTCATGTTGATAGTTAACCCTAGACGTGGAGCAAGGTCGAGGAAATAATCCCTGCCTGAACAGAGCAGATGCCTTGTTGGGGCGATGAGGAGCCAGTCGTCCAGGTACGGAAAGACCTGAATTCCCTGAAGCCTCAGGTGGGCCGCTATGACCGCCAAGACTTTGTTGAACACCCTGAGGGCTGAGGTGAGACCGAAGGGAAAGGCCCTGAACTGAAAGTGACTGGCTCCCAGCCGGAAGCGGAGGAACCTCCTGGAGCGTCTGTCCACTAGGATGTGGTAGTACGCATTATTGAGGTCTATCGAGCACATCCAATCGTTCTCCCGTAATAGGGGGAGAATAGATTGTAAGGTGACCATTCTGAACTTTTCTTTGGGTACTGCCAGGTTCAGGAGAGAGAGATCGAGAATGGATCTCAAGTCCCCCGTCTTTTTTGGCACCAGAAAGAACCTGGAGTAAAACCCCGATCCGAACTGATCTGGGGGGATGGGTTGGATGGCTCTTTTTTGCAAAAGCTGCTGAATTTCTGTAGCAGCTGCCTCCCCTTGATTGGGTGGTACGTTGGGGAGGCTTTTGGTTTTGGGGGTTACAATAAAGGGAATTTGGTAACCTCTGGATATGATGCGAAGCACCCAGCGATCTGTTATGGACTCCCACATTGCTAGGTGCTTCGAAAGATGCCCCCCAACTGCCTCCAGAGTGGAGCAGCCGGGCAACCCCTCAGGGGTTCTGCGTGGGCCTCTCAGAGAATGGTTCTCTGGACCCAAAGTTTCTGGGACCCCCTCTGCCTCTTGGGCGGCGTCCTCCCTGTCCTCCTCTGCCACGAGAGGACTGGTTGTCCGGAGCAGACTGGGACTGATGCGATTTTCGGAACCACATCTTCTTCTGACCCTTTTGGTTCTTAGAAAAGGACCTCTGGGGAGCAGAGAAGCGGACTCCGACGGCAGACATCTTCCCATCTTTCTCGCTCTGGACTAAAGTGTTGTGAACGGTTTTGCCAAAAAGTGCAGAACCATCAAAGGGGGCATTCACGAATGACGCCTTAAAGGGTTCCGAGAAGTCACAGTGTCGGAGCCAGGCCTGACGCCCGATTACCAGGCCGGCTCCGCCGTCTCTAGCGGCTCCTTCAGTGGCGTGTGACAAGAGCCGCATAGAGGTGTTAGAAACTGAATGTAGAGTAGACATTCGGGAGGAGTACAGTTGCTTGTCTCCTTCCGACATGGACTCTGGGGGGGATGCAGCATATTCTTTTATTAGATCCCGCTGCATCCGGATGACGTGTGCCATATAGTTCAGCGCTTTCATGGAGAAGGTTGCTGAACTAAAGACCCGCTTCCCCAGGTGGTCCATCGCTCGAGAGCCCTTACTCGGCGGGTGGACCGCAGAGCTCTCCTGAACCAGCACTCTCTTGGTGGCCGCCACCACCAACATGGCATCCACGGGGGGACCTCTGCTCCAGTGGGTTCTTTCAGCAGGGGGACTCAGGATCCTATCAGGGCACTTGGGGACTGGTTCTACAGTGTCTGGCTCCTTCCAAGCCCTGGTGGAAATAAGGTCCACCAGGGGGTCGGGGGGAGGGGACACCCAAGAGATAGATGGCCCTGCTTCGAACGCCTCTAGGAATACGGACTCAGAGCACCCCCCCCTAATCCTGAGCATCTCCATGATGTCTCCAAAGGAGACATCTCAGGGGGTGACCTTGGGGAGCCTTCCCCTTCATCTAAGTCCGTATCTTCGGTAAGGGACTCAGGGGAGTCCATGTGCCTCCTCTTACACTTGGCTTTGTGAGGGACCTCTTCGGGGGGCTGTCCGAGGAAGACTCTCCAGCAATATCACGTTCCACAGGAACACCCAGACATGCTGAAGCAGACTGTCCCGAAGGCCGGGTGATGGGAGCCCGGACCAGCTGAGAGGGAGTGCAGGGAGGAGCTGAAGCCAGGACCGGGGGTCCGGATGCACTCAACAGTGCCCTCTCCACCACCGCGAAAGCCGAGGGGGAGCTACTCTCGATAGGCTCCGAGTCTCGGCTCCCACTCGGATCCGAAGCGGGGACTGGATCCGGGGCTGAGTCCCTTGGATCCGAAGGACCCGTGTGCTCCGACCGGGACGAAGCTGAAGTCACACAAAGTCCCTCAGATCCAAAGCTCTGCCCACGGCTCCGAGAGGTCGGATCCGACAAACTCGAGGGACCAGTCGGAGCCGAAGTAACTAGCACTGTCAGCTCCAACACAACCCCCGGATCTGACGTGGCTTGGCTCCGAATGCTCCGAACCCGGGAAGCGGGACGGAGAAGGAGCAATTGGGGCAAAAAATGGGGTCGAGCTCCCCCCCGAGGGGGGGAGGCAAGAGCACTCCCATCTGTAGCTGGGCCTGGATGAACCTCCTCATCATCCAGTCCATGTCTGCATCTGACATACTAAAGGTGGACCTCGACGAGGCCGAGGCAGACCTAGAGTGACGCCTCGATGACCTCGACGGGGACCGGGTTGCCTCCTCCCCAGGTCCCGGTGAAAAACAAGGGGACCGGAGCCGAGGAGGAGGCGATCCAGAAACCCTGGATGGAGAAGCCCGCTTGGCAGGCGGGGCCGAGGAAGAGTCCTCGGCCCACCGCTTATGGTGCTTCTCCTTCCTTTTGGTTTTTCCGGCCTCCTTCTCCTCCGGAGCCAAAACGGGAGGTTGAGTCCCGACCGGAGGGAGGGAGGGAGGCAGGAGTGGCTACCACCGAGGGCTGGGTAGCGGCCACCGAAGAACCAGAGGCCGGAGCAGAGTCTGGGGGCAAAAGGCCCGCCAGAATCAGCTTCGACCTCCGGTCCTGAAGTGCCCTGGGGTTGAACGCTGCACAAATCATGCATCCCGAAGAGAGGTGTTCAACCCCAAGGCACCTAACACACCAGGTGTGGCCATCCACCGGTGAAAGCTTATGGCCACACTCGGTGCATTTTGAAAAGATGGCTTTAGGGGCCTCCGACATGTTGAACGGAAAACACACTCACTAGGCCCCTACACAAACCACAAACACACACTATGAACCAGCGAGGGTAGGGAGGAAAAATTTTACAAAAAAAAAAGATATCTAAGAGGGAACCTAAACAATCTTACACAATCACACAAGAGAAGGTACAAAACATTTTTAGTTTTTCTCTCGCAAATACTCTGAACTGCCAGGACCTTGAAATCCAGCTTGTAGGCTTGAAGCGCGGCAAACTAGATCTGAGGTCAGTTAGGGTTGGCAGGGGATTATGGGTAAAGGGAGGAGCTAAGAGCTTGGATCTATGCTGTGGTAAAAGTTGCCAGATCGGATCAGTGTCCCAAAGGTTGCTGACAAATGACGTTCCTACTTCAGATGTGTAGTTAGGCAGCATAGGAAGGTGGTTTGTAGCATGACGTTGGTGATCAAGATGAGGAGGAGGATTGTGAGGGCAGCAGCAAGGATCAAATGGTGGAAACTGAAAAAGGGTAATTGTGAGGTGGAGTTCAGTGATGAGTTAAGACAGGCACTGGATGGCAGTGAAGAGTTACCAAATAACTGGGTAACTACAGCAGAGCTACTAAGGAAAATGGCTAGAAAGGTGCTTGATATGACATCTGGATAGAGAAAGGACGATAAGGAGACATGGTAGTGGAATGAGGAAGTACAGGGGAGTAAACAGAGAAACAGGTTGTCAAAGAAGAAGTGGGATTGTCAGAGAGATGAAGAAAGTAGACAGGAGTACAAGGAGATGAGGTGCATGGCAAAGAGAGAGGTGGCTAAGGATAAGGCATATGAAGAGTTGTATGAAAGGCTGGACACTAAGGAGGGAGAAAAGGACCTGTACCGATTAGTTGACCGAGCTAGTAAAGATGTGCAGCAGGTAAAGGTGATAAAGGATAATGAGGGAAACATACTCACAAGCGAAGAGAGTGTGTTGGAGATGGAGAGAGTACTTTGAGGGGCTGATGAATGAAGAGAATGAGAGGGACAGAAGGTTGGATGATGTAGGGATAGTGAATCATGAAGTACAACGGATTAGCAAGGAGGAAGTAAGGATAGCTATGAAGAATGGAAAGGCTGTTAGTCCAGATGACATACCTGTGGAAGCATGGGGGTGTTTAGGTGAAATGGCAATGGAGTTTTTAACCAGATTGTTTAATGAAATCTTGGAAAGTGAGAGGATGACTGAGGAATGGAGAAAAAGTGTTTTAGTACCAATTTTTAAGAGCAAGGGTGATGTGCAGAGCTATAGTAACTACAGAGGGATTAAGCAGATCAGTCACAGCATGAAGTTATGGGAAAGAGTAGTGGAAGCTAGGTTAAGAAGGGACGTGATGATTAGTGATCAGCAGTATGGTTTCATGCCAGGAAAGAGCACTAGAGATAGAGAAAGCATATGCCTAGAGAGGAGTTGTGGTATTGTATGAGGAAGTCAGGAGTGTCAAGAGAAGTATGTAAGAGTGGTACAGGATATGTACAAGGGTAGTGTGACAGCGGTAAGGTCTGCGGTGGGAGTGATGGATGCGTTTAAGGTGGAGGTGGGGTTACATCAAGGATCAGCTCTGAGCCCTTTCTTATTTGCAATGGTGAGAGACAGGTTGACAGACGAGATCAGACAGGAGTCCCCATGGACTATGATGTCTGCAGATGACATTGTGATCTGTAGTGAGAGTAGGGAACAGGTGGAGACGACCCTGGAGAGATGGAGATATGCTCTAGAGAGAAGAGGAATGAAGGTCAGCAGGACTAAGACAGAATATATGTGTGTGAATGTGAGGGAGGATAGAGGAAAGGTGAGGATGCAAGGAGTAGAGGTGGCGAAGGTGGATGAGTTTAAATACTTGGGATCAATAGTTCAGAGTAACGGTGAGTGTGGAAGAGAGGTGAAGAAGAGAGCACAGGCAGAATGGAGTGGGTGGAGAAGAGTGTCAGAAGTGATTTGTGACAGACGAGTACCAGTAAGAGTGAAAGGGAAGGTCTACAAGAGGGTAGTGAGACCAGCTATGTTATATGGGTTGGAGACAGTGGCACTGACAAAAAGGCAGGAGTTTGAGCTGGATGTGGCAGAGTTAAAGATGTTAAGATTTGCACTGGGTGTGACGAGGGTGGAAAGGATTAGGAATAAGTATATTAGAGGGTCAGCCAAGGTTGAAAGCTTCGGAGACAAAGCCAGAGAGGCAAGATTATGTTGGTTTGGACATGTGCCGAGGAGGGATGCAGAGTATATTGGGAAAAAGATGCTAAGGATGAAGCTGCCAGGTAACAGGAAAAGAGCAAGGCCTAAGATAAGGTTTATGGACGTGGTGAGAGAGGACATGCAGGTGGTTGGTGTGACACAGCAAGATGCAGAGGACAGGAAGAAATGGAAACAGATGTTCCGCTGTGGTGACCCTGAACAGGAAAAGCCGAAAGAAGATGATGATGATCAAATCCAATATAAAAATTGGATATAGCTGCTAATTATACTTTAACAGTACAAGGCAAAGCCCCTTCACTGAATAGTATGGCTAAAGATTCGAGAATCTTATGAATAGGTGCTGAAAAAGGGTCAAAGTTATTTTGATGTGCCCAAAAGACAAACCCTTTTCTATATACTGTTGTAAAGTTTATGCATAGATGGTTTGTGAGTGGCTAAAAGTACATGTCGGACAGTTGGAGAGCACAGACTGTCTAGCTATTAATGGAACTGGAGAAACTAAGCTGTCAGCTTGAGTTCAAGATGTCTGGGTGGATCATGCCTGTTGGATAGGACGGGAGGTCTGGAACTGGGTCCAGAATCCAAGGACGGTGAATTAGATTAAGCCAGAGGAAGGGGAATCAAATCCGTCGAGGCCAATAAGGTGCAATGAGGATCATTTTGCTCTTCAACCTGATTGCTTTCTGCAGAAACTTGGGAATTAGAGGAATCGGAGGAAAGGCATAAAGACGACCGAAAGTCCAATTATGGACAAGAGCATCCCTCGGTGATTCCCTCGAGGGGGGAATTAGGGCAGAGTAGTTGCTGCACTTGTTTGGGGGAAGAGGCGAAAAGATTGCAGCAAGCTTGGCCCCATTGACGGAATATTCCCTCCATCACTTTTGGATTGAGGGGCAACTCGTGAAGCAGGAGAATGCATCTGTTCAGTTTGTCTGCTATCACACTGGACTTCCCCAGAATGTGCATTGCTGTGACAAAGAGGTTAGATGAGTATGCCCACTGCCACACTCAGGGCTTCTCGACAAAAGGGATAGGACCCGGTTCCCCCTTGCTTGTTGATGTACCAAACTACTGACATGTTGTCCATTTGAATCGCAATTGTCCCAGAAGGGAGGGCATCCGTGAAGGCCTGCAATGCTAAAAGCATTGCTCTCATCTCCAAGACACTGGTCTCTATGGGGAACCAAGTGCCTTGGACAGTTTTCCCCAGATAATACCCCCACCCTAGCTGGGAAGCGTCTGTGGTCACTGTGGCCTTGGACTGAGAGTGGGTGAAAGGATGGCCTTTTAAAATTTGGTCCAAATGACTCCACCATTTGAGACATTTCTTGCAAATGTTGGTGACTGCAATCAAAGTTGACAACAGCTGGCATAGTACTGACCATTGTGTTTCAAGCACCCACTGTAAAATTCTCATGTGAAATCTGACTAAGGGAATAAGAGCGTTATAGCTGCCACCAAGGACCCCACTGTCTGTAGAATTAAGTGTGAAGATACTATTTTGCTGTTGATTATCTTCAAGACTTGAGACCTGATTTTCTCTAGTCTTAGCGGGGGGAAAGAGGCTATTGTTGTTAAGGATGGCTCCTATGAACTCTAAGGTTTGAGTTGTTTTTTTCATAGTTTATGGTTATCCCCAGGCAGGAACATGTCGGGAGAACCTGCTTTCTTGCGTCTAACAACTGATGCCTGGTCGGAGCGGTAAGGAGCCAGTCATCTAAGTATGGAAACACATGGAATCCCAGCAGTCTCAAATGAGCTGCTTCTACTGATAGGTACTTGGGGAACACCCTTGGGACTGTAGTAAGACCAAAGGGCAGAACTCTGAATTAATGGTGACTGGCTCCCAGCTGGAAACAGAGAATGCCACTGGATCACCTGTTCATCTTTATATGACAGTGCTCATCCTAAAAGGTCTAACTGAGCACATCCAGTCATCTTTTTTTTAAACTGGATGAATGGACTGAACTGACACCATCCGGAACTTTGTTTGTCAAACTGACTTGTTCAAAAACACTGAGATCTAAAATCAGTCTCCAGTCCTCGGTCCCTTTTGCCAATAAAGAATCTTGAGTAAGTTCCGGATTTTCTCTGGTCTTGTGGGACTTCTTGGATGACTCTTTTCTAGCAGATTTTGAATTTGTAGGACTGCTTGTTCCCTCTGATCAGGTGGAACAAATGATGCTCTGCATGCAGGTATCTGAGGTTATTTCTAGCCAGGCTCTCTCATGCAGTGATAGTCGACCCCCAACTGCATCCAGAGGAAGACAATTGGACCTCATTTCAGGAGCGCTAAAAGAGTTTACCAAAGAATCTCTGTACCCTTGACTTTGCGGGCCTCCTCTGATGTGATGGCAGTGTCTACCACTGAAGTTTCCCCCTCTGGCTCTGGGGGATCCACCTCCACGTGTCTTGAAAAGACCTTTGGGACATTTTTGAACCACATCTTCCCACTACTTTACTGATTCCTTGAAAAGAATCGTTGTGGAGTGGAAAAACATATGCCCATGGCAGCCAGCATCTTTCCATCCTTCCCACACCTGGACTTAGGGCGTAACAAAGACATGCCATCAAAAGGACCACTGATGAAAGAAGACTTGAAGGGCCCCACAAAATTACAACTGCATCCAGGTGTGTCTCCTGGTGGCAACTACTGAATTCACTGCTCTTGTTATCCCTTCTGCTGCATGAGAAATGAGCTTCATACACAAGTTAGATATCGACTGTAGGAAAGCTAACTGAGAGGCAACAGATTCCTGAACCTCTTTGGAGACGGATTCTGAAAGGGTATCTGAAAGCTCTTTAATCAGATCCCTTTGCAGTCTGAATTTCTTGGCACATTTCACCAAAGACCATAATGCAAAGGTAGCTGAAGCATAAACCCGTTTCCCAAACCTATCCATCACCTGAGACTCCTTGTTGAGTGGATGGACAGAGGAACTTTCCTCAGCTAGTTCCTTTTTTGTTGCTGCCACTAAAACCATGGCATCAACAGGCAAACCTTCTGACCAGAACTTTATCCTCCAGTGCTGTGATAATTTTTTCAGGTCTCCAGTAAATGGCTTCAGTGGCGTCAGGAGCCTTCCATGCTCACCGAGAAATCAAATTAATAGAGGTCATCAATGGCTTCGGTGGCATCAGGGGCCTTCCATGCTCACCGAGAAATCAAATTAATAGAGGTCATCGGCAGGCAGAGTTACCCAGGAGGTAGATTAGCATGTACCAAAAGCCTGCAGGTACACCAACTCGTCAGACAAAGGACTGCAGGACTTCCAATCACCTCTCTGTTTTAAGATTTCCAGGATATCGCCAAAGGAGACATCATCAGGAGGTGATCTTGGAGCTCAGTGTCTTCTGTGATAGAGTCCTCCGGGGAATCCAAGTGCTTCCTCTTGCACTACTACTACTTCTTAGGAACCTCCTAAGTGGGATGATCTGGGGAAGTAACAGAAGAGGGTATTCAAGGTTTTGGTACTCAGTGTCGTTGTGGAGGCAATGGTTAACACTCTAAACGTAGGTGTGACAGGGACGTGTTCCAAGTAGGAAAGGACCGACTGACTGCTACAGTCATAGCTCTCTCCATAGCCTTGAAAGCTGATCTACCTAGAGAAGGGAGGGACCCCAGATCCTAAATGGTGTGCCTGGGAACCAAAGTCAGCTCCCACTCTGAAAAGATTCCTCTCGAAGCAGACACCAGAGCTACGCCAAAGCTCCGAGGTGCAGAGAAGGCTCCGAAAACATAGGAGTCAACTCTAGCCCCTTCGAACAGACAGGACAGATACGGCCCAGAAAGGTCTCCAGTTCTGACTGAACCACTGAGTTCAGAGTGATAATCGGTTCCAAAGATAAAGATATCTTTGGAACCAATTGAGACAGCACTGGGTAGCTCAGAACCGTAGTCTCTAAGCCTTCAAGTGAAGTTAAAAGAAGAAGTAAAAGGGGGATAAGCTAAAGAAATGATTCCTTGACCCATCATGGTAGGAACCAAGGTGGATCCTGTCATACCTTGCGTCCAAAGGATTTTTCTCAGTCTCTCCACATCATCTTCTGTTAGACTTTTAGAAGAACAGGCCAACATCATAGACAGCAATTTAGGCCTCTCCAAAAACGTTGATGGAAGTCTCTCTGGAAAAGGATCAATGAAGGGTAAAATAAGTTGCTCTCGGTAGAAGAATTTTCATCAAACCCTGTAATTGCATTGTCAGACAAGAGGATCTCGGCACCGAAACATGTATTTTCTTGTATCTTCAGAGTCGAAAGGGTCATTCTGATAAAGGACTAGATTCTGCTCTCAATTCCAATACGGAACAAAGGTTTTTGACTTTTTTAAAGTCGGTTCCAATGGAGGTGATGGAACTGAAGATTTAGATTTTTTTTGCTGTCGGAACCGAAGGAGATGTCAGAACTGAAACACTTCTCTTCTTTTAGTCTTCTCTGAAAGCTTACAGGACGACGAAAAGGAAGGGCTAGGAAGGTCACATTTGCCCTTTAACTTTTCAGAAGTTCCAAACATATCTTCACCAAAAGAAGACGGCATTAAGCCTTTCAAGATCAATTTATTTTTCCTCTCAACAAGAGCTCTGTGACTGAAGAAATGGCAAATGGAACAGTCATCCTGATGAAGGACATATCTCAAACAGTACACACAAAGAGAGAGTATAAGTCAGAGCAGGGGGCTTTTATGACCACACTTTCTCACAGCATTTAAACCCAGCTGGGCCCATCTCTTATCTCTTTGTCTTTAACAAGACTATGTTTATCAAAGGAACTACTATATGTGGTAGTTGCAATCAATGCCCCTACATCTTAGATAGCGACGTGGCCCTGATAGTTGGGTATGGTAGGGGCATTCCTCTACACAAGGGTAATTGTAATACGAGAGGTGTTATATATATTTCAGTTTGCCAAACATGTTCATATTACTATATTGGCAAAATGGAAAGGAATTTTAAGACCAGAATACATGAACACCTTTATGACATTAATAAGGGGAATGTAAATAATGCATTGTATAGGCACACCACTGGCATGTGAGGGAGATACAAGATTTAAGTTTGGAATTTTAGAAGTTGTCACAAGGAATTTTAGAGGTGGTTGGTGGGAGCTTTAGATTGATCTTAAGAGAGTTTTATTGGATTATTAGATAAAATGCCACTGTTGAACCAGGGTTAAACGATCATATTTCCCTGGTTCCTGTTCTAAGGAAAAGAGCTTTAAACATCTGAATTTTTATTGTATTTGTACAATATACTATTTTTAATAATGTAAAATTCAATATTTTCCGAAGTTTTTTGTGTGTATATTTAAAGTATAAAGGTTTTTAGTGTTTTAATGTTTATGTCTTTAAAATTGTGGGCGAATAATTGATTGTTTCATTGCATATAAAGGGTGTTAACTTGGAGCAATGTAATTTCTTCTGTTTCTTGTTCTGAGGAAGTCCCCAAGGTGTACACTGGGGAAGAAAGCGCTTAACAATAAAGAGACTGGAGTAACATACTCTTTGTGAGCATCAAGTGTTGGGCTTATGGTGCAGCTACTTGCTCATAATGGCACCTTTGAAGTTTTATTTGTGGAAAATCAGATAAGGCTTGCATTTCTGAAATTCTCCTGGCAGAAGTTACTGCCACTAGAAATAGTTTTTTAGGATAAAAACTTCAAATCACATTCATCTGATGGTTCAAAAGGAGGCTGAACAATGGTTTGTAACACTAAGTCAAAATTCCAAGGAGGGGTATACCTTTATAAGGGGGTTTTAGCAAGAGTATTCCTTTTAAGAAGACTTTGCAAAGCTTATACAAAGCCAAGGAGGATTTATGAAAACCATTATAGAAATTAGAAATAGCAGTTAACTAAATTTTGATGGTAGAACAAATCCAAAAGTATCCGTGCTGGAACAAGGCAACTCACAAAAGTCTCTCCACGCTTCTTCCACAAGTCTTTATTAAACAGATGTAAGCACTTTCACAACATAAAACATTGCTTCTTCAGACACAAAATGTAGCAGCTAAACTACCATCTATATACATAGCTAAAACACATTCAGCCAGTAGTAGTTCATGAAGACACACCCCCTCTCATTAAATACCTTGACAACAAATTAAAAACCATTGCCCATCACAACATAACGGGTATCATCAAACAAAAACAAACTGTGCAACAACGTTAACTCCAAATGTAAGCATAACAAATCCACTTGCTGCTTACCCATCTGCCAACTCCTTATCGGGTAGGATTTAACCATATCTATACCCTCCTGATTTGGTATTGAGGTAAACAAGGATACATCTAGTGTGACTAAAAAATCCATTCCTACATAACTGGGATCTGGTACCACTTGAAATAAATCTCTCAGGAAATGCTCAGTGTGCGTTAGGACAGTTGGACATTCACCCAACACTATCCTGAGCTGTTTATCCAGATATATGGACAATGGTTCAGTCAGCTATCCACTCCCTGCCACTATGGGCCTAAACTTTGGTTCGGTGGGATGTTTATGAAATTTCGGGAGTCCATGCATCTGAGGAACAAGTGGGTCATCCACTTTAAAGAACTCAAACAACTCCCTGGTGATAATACCCATACATCTACATTCATCCAATGTCCTGAACTACAACGGATATTGAGGTTGGGGGCACATCATGGACATGACCTACACAACTCGGTTTCATTGAAACCTGTCTTGAAGTCTAGAAAACTTAAGTGAACGGATGAAATCATGAACTGCTTGTAGTTTTTGTGAGATTTCTCTTTAAATTTTACCCTTCAATGGGTTTTAATTTGTTGTCAAGGTACTTAATGAGGGGGTGTGTCTCCATCAGCTGTTACTGTCTGAATGTGTTTTAGCTTTAGATGGTAGTTAGCTGCTACATTTTGTGTCTGAAGAAGCAATGTTTTACATTGTGAAAGTGCTTTTACATCTGTTTAATAAAGGACTTGTGGAAGAAGCTTGGAGAGACTTTTGTGAGTTGCCTGTACTTGCCTTGTTCCAGCACGGATACTTGAGATTTGTTCTACTTTTGCTGGTTTATCACTGGGTATTGCTTTTTGTATGAATTTTGATGGTAGACAGTGAAGCACCTGCATTAAAAAGTGAAGCTAAAAATTCTAGTATCTTATCGATGGGCACTGAAAAAGGATCAATATTGTTGTCACACGCACAGAAGGCAAATTTTTCCATTTACTATTATAGAGTTTACTGGTAGCCGACTTATGTGAGGCTAAGATAATATGACGACCCAAAGAAGACAGACGTTAGCCTGGCTATTAATGGAACTGCAGAAACAAGCTGTCAGGTTGAGGTTCATGATGTTGGGATGGATTAATCCCTCTAGATTGGACAAGAGATGTGGAGCTGGGTCCAGAATCTAAGGCTTTTGAATCAGATTTTATTTATTTGACATTTACCAGGAAAGTCTGACTTGGAACAAAGCCAATTTTCAGCGGAGGCCTGGGGTGAAATGCTCCTGATGTAGGTCTTTTGTAAGACGGGAGGAAACTGGAGCACCAGGAGAAAACCCACACAGACGCAGGGAGGACATGCAGACTTCGCACAGAAGGTACCCCAGCTGAGAGTTGAACCAGAGAACCTCTTGCTATGAGGCGACAACACAACTGCCGCACCACTGTGCCATCCAGATAGGGCCAAAGAAAGGGGAACCCTATTTGTCAAGGGCAATAAGGTGCAATGAAGATTACTTTACTTTTCAGACAGATTGCTTTCTGTAGGAATTTCAGAATTAGAGGAATTGGGAAGGGGGGGCATAGAGAAGTCCGGAGGGCCAAGCGTGTAAAAGAGCATCTCTCAGGGACTCCCCTGAAGTGGGGGAAGGGGAGGGAATCAGGGCAAAGTAGCTGCTGCACTTGTTGTTTAGGGGAAAGGCAAACAGGTTGCAGCAAAGTTGGCCCCACTGACAGGAGATCCTTTCCATCACATTTGGATCGAGAGGCCACTCATGACGTAGAAGGATACACCTGCTTAGTTTCGTCTGCTATCACACTGGATCTCCCCAGAATGAACACTGCTATCAGAAAGCAGATAGAAGAGATTGCCCAATGCCACACTCGAGAGTAGGAGGGTGGCGTAATGGTTAAGGTGCTTACCTTTGAAACACAAGGTGCAGGGTATGATTCTCACAGTGGGTAGTTGGCTAGGCTCAAAATGGTCCATGAGGGCAGTTAGCCTAGTAATAATCTATGACTCTGACTCTATGAGAGCTTCTCGACAAAGGGGGTAGGATCTGGCTCCTCCCCGTTTGTTGATGTACCAAACTACTGACATGTTGTTTGTTTGAATCACAACTGTTCCTGAAGGAAGAGCAGTCTGAAAGGCTAGAATTTGCATGTATAATTTATTTTATTGCCCTGGCCTCCTGACCAGCTGCAAGATCAATAGGACTATTAACCTCCGAGTTCTGTTAGCCTGGGAACCAGAAAGAAATTATGTAATCTGAAATGAATCAGTGGTACTGTGTTATCAATTTAAGGACAGAAAGAAGGAGAGCATTTGTCTTGAGAACATCCAACATCACCAGCAGTGCCTGTGTCTGTATGCAAGTAGGATTTTAGATATTCTCTTAGATATAGCTAGGAAATAGGAAGATTAAACTAGTTTGTTTTTCTGTGATGTTAGAGCTTTTTTTACTGTATTAAGCATTTCTCTGTGATCTCTGAACTCTTGACTAACACTGCGTAGTAAGAAGTATTGTCTTGTGTTTTTATTATTTATTATTCATAGTTTCATAGTTTAGTACTAGGCTATCTGCCCTGAGGCATTTGCAAGCCTAGCCCTAGAGATGTGGCTTTCGCCACCCCATGTCGTGGTACTAAGGTGTATAGAATAAATTTAGAATACTGTGCCTTTGTCTAGTAGTGACACATTGAAGACCCCCTTACTTATTAAGATTAGTTTACTGTGCCTCTGTTAAGTAGCGACACAGGGGTGACCCCCGGGGTAAACCTACGATCTCCCATCCACTCATCACGATTTCTCTTGAAGAGAGTCAGTGAGGGGCTCTACTCAACATGGACTGGGATTTTGTTCCAGAGTATGGGAAGCCTCTGAGTTATGAATCTGTCCCTCCAGCATGTTCTATTCATGTTTGTACTGAGGTTTAAATCTTTGGCTTTCGTGGTTCTTATGGATTTTGATTTTTTTGAGGTGGAGCATGTCCATCAATTCCTGGTTGGACATGGCCTTGTATGTCAGGCACAGATCACCTCTGAGCAGGCGGTATGCTACTGAATAGAGCTAGAGTTTCTTTAGCCTGGCAGCATACAACATATGTTGGAAACCCTTGATCCTCTTGGTGAGGTACTTCTGGGGTCTCTCCAGCTGTTGTAAGTGCCGGGTGAGGTACATACAAAATGGGGCATTGTACTCAATCATGGGCCTGAAAAGGGAGGAGAACAAGGGCACGATGACCTCCTTTGATCTGGATGTGAACCCCTTCATGATAAGGTGGGCAAGGTAGAAAGTCTTTTTAACCACTTTGGCAACGTGGGTGTCAAATGAGAGGTCACTATCAACTTGGGTCACCAGGTCTCCGATTACTTTTTCGGTACTCAGTGGGTTACTGTCTGTGATAATTTGTAGGTATTTTGTTTTTCCCAAAGGGGATGACTGTACATTTCTTGGCATTCAGTTTAAGGCTGTGATTCCGGCACCAGTTGTCCGTTTCGGTGAGGCCTTTCTGTAGGATGTATGTGTCAGCTGGTGTATCAACTATGGCGCCTAGTTTGCAGTCATCTGCGAACTTTGTCAGCCACAACCCTCCCATGTTTGCTTTCACATCTGAGAAGTACATGCCGAACAAGAGGGGTCCCAGGACAGAGCCCTGTGGGACACCACTTGTGACTGGCTTTGAGTCTGACATGGCTCCCGCAATCTTGACTTAATGGGTTCTGTTCTTTAGCCAGTTTGTAACCCATCTTGTGACATATGGATTTACTTTTAAGCTGTTCAGCTTTTCTATGATCCCCGAGTGGGGTATTGTGTTGAAGGCTTTGGCCAAGTCCAGGTAGGCTGTATGGACTGCCCTGCCCTCATCAATGGCTCTAGTGACTGTTTCGAAAAAGTCAACCAGGTTCAAAAGGCAGGATCTGCCTTTTACAAAGCCGAACTGGGTGGGATCAAGTGTCTGAAAGTCCCCAATGTCGTTGTTTATGAGTTCCAAAATAATTCTTTCCATAGCTTTGCAAACCAGGCTGGTCAAGCTTATGGGGCGGTAGTTCCCAGGGTCTGTAGTGGAGCCTCCCTTGTGGAGTGGTACCCACTGTTGCTGTACGCCAGTGTTCAGGTACATATCCTGTAGTAAGGCTAAGGTTAAATAACATTTTTATATGCGGGTTTAGCTCCTTTTGGAGTTCAAGTATCACGCAGCCGGGGATACCATCAGGTCCCATAGATGCTGTGTTTTTTGCTTTGTTGAGGGCGGTTCTCACCTGGACATCAGAGATGACACGGAGGTTACATTCAGCTGGGATGAGTATTTCTTCTTTTGGAGGTGAGGGAGGGGAGAAATTTGCACTGAACCCATCTGCCAGAATGTTGGCAATATCTGTGGGTTCGGTAAATTTTTTGTCGTTGTGTACTAACTCTGAGCATATCGGAGTGTTTCCACCCAGGTTTCTAACATAACTGAAGAATGCCTTGTGGTTATCTTTAGTGTCCTTGGCGATTTTTCTCTCAAAGTTGGCATTGGATATTTTTATGAGAGAACGTAGCTTTCTACTAGTGCTGATCAGATATGCCTTCCCTTTATGGGATTTTGCTCTGCCTTGCAGTAGCTTCCTTCGTTTGTTATACAATTTGTTTATGGCTGGGGTCCACCAGACAGGACGCTTTCCTTTGGTGGAGAAGGTCTTGGTTTTATTTGGGATTGCATGATCCATGCATTCTTGGAGATGTCCGTAGAAAGCATTTGTGTAGGATTCAGCATTGTGGGATGTGGTTTCCATTGGCCCTGAGGGCTTAAATGATACCATCTCAGTCTTGAGAAGTGTAAAGTCGGCTTTTGAGAAGTTTCTCATTGTAGTCTTTTGTGCTGGGGGTGGAGGTGGTAAATGTATATCCAGGGTGATTAGTTTGTGGTCAGATCTCACCAGTGAGGGCAATACTTCCGGTGTGGAGCATTTTGTCCCCATGTTTGTGATGATCAGGTCTAGTATATTACCCCCCCTTGTGGGAGAGGTGACTAGCTGTTCCATTGCATTTGAGTTTATGAATTCCAGGAACCTTTGGGCTAGGGTGTTAGGGCTAGAATAGTGCACCCAGTCTATGTTAGGGTAGTTGAAGTCTCCCAATATGATGGTATTTGGTGAGACATTCATATCTTCCAATGTCTTCAGGAAGGGGGCTGAGTGGAGTTCTTGAGATTGGGAGGGTGGTCTGTAACATGCAACCAGTTGTATAGCAGTTCTGCCTATGGTTAGCTGCACCTGGATGGTCTCCGATGCTTCATGAGTTGCCACTAACCTAGAGGTGTGGGTATCCTTGATGAATATGGACACTCCCCCTCCCTTTGTGGTTCAGCCCGGGTTTTGGGGCCGAAAAGCATGATACGAGGTAAAGCCTGGTAGCGCTGGGGTGCTCTCAGGAGCCTTGAACCAGGTCTCGATTACAGCGCAGACATCGATGTTCTCCATACTGAGGAGTGTTTCGAGAGCCTGCATCTTGAGATTTAGACTTCTGGCGTTGAGCAGCATTACCCTTAATTTTTTTCCATTTTTGTTTTCTAAGGAGGTGGGTTCGTCTTTTGAGCCTTGCCTAAAAAAGGCACTATGGGGGTGGCAAGAGCCTTAGCCAATATCCAGAAGCCCAGTGGTGATAGGTACAAGCCGTCCCTAGCGAAGCAGCGTGGCTTGTCCAGCATGTCATCCCAAGCAGACAGACATTGGATCCCCCTAGAATGACACCAGTAATTGAGCCAATTATTAAAGCTGATCATCTTGTCTTTGTATTGTGGCATCATTCTTGGTGAGGGCAGGATGCTGCTCAGGGTCAGGGTCATACCAGCCTGGGCTACATAATCAGAGAGCTCCTTAATGTCTCTTTTCATGTAGTCCAAGGAGGTACATCTCAGGTCATTCACGCCGGCATGGACAATAACAGAGTCATATTTGTACGTGCTTTTGAGTGACCTGAGTGCGTGCGTTATATTGCGGATCCTAGCCCCCGATAGGCAGCTTACCGTTACCCTCTCCTTGCTCAGCCTGGTAAGTGGGACGTCCGTGTGTCTGACTATAGAGTCACCTATCACTAGTGTATCAGGCATAGTGTTTGGCCTTAAGGGCTGTGATTTATTGATACACCAATTTATTGAAGTATGTGTTGCATGTGTTATGTTTTGAGGTGGTGGATTTTTGGGTGTCTGCTTTGGGAGCCTCTGTTGTTTTGGTAAGTATAGTGCCTCCAAGTATGTTTTTGTGTTACTATGTGCTTGATTTGCAGTTGGGGTAGGTCTATGTGTGACTGGGTTTGTTGTGTGTATGGTTACCTTCTCCTCCTGTCTGGTCTTGCCAGTCCTGAGTTGAGAGAGTTCAGCCTCCAGTTTGGCTATATAGTTGCATCTCTCACATGTATTTGTGTTTGCTGGGAGGAGGAGAGGGCTGTCTGTGTACATGAGACAATTATAGCATTGTCTCAAGATTCCCAGATTAACCAGCTGAGCAGGAGAAGATGCTAGCAATCTACCACTCGACATGCTAGAATATTATAAGAGAGTGCGGTGCCTTTAAGGGAAGTGGTTGGGGTGGTAGGTGGATGTAGTGCTACTTGAGTTTGAGAGTGCTTGCTTAGAAGAGAAGCTTTGAGAACAAGTGCTATGCTTATAACATAACGAGGAGACTGGTTATTCCAAGAGTAGAGCTTTCTAAGGGAAAATGTGAAGAGCAGACTTGGCGGAGCCAGGAAAAGTTTAACCCTGTTTAACCGGCGCACAATCACGCAAAGCCGCGCTAATGCGGATTTTAAACAGGGAACGTGAAAAGAGCTAGAAATGGTCCAAAACAACCAATTACTACAGCTCTTGTGCTGAGGTCACTTCCTTCAGGGACAGATAGGCTGCTCAAGGCTCCCAACTCCCACTGGTGAGCAAAGAAACTTCCTTCTTATCCAAGTAAGGTAATGGACAACACAGAAACTAGACCACAGTCCAGAATACAGCAAAGCCTGTAAACTGGTCTAAACTAGTCGAGGAGAGGCGGGAAAACAAGGATTTTTTTTTTGTTTTTAGATAGAAAACACTCAGAAATACGGAAGGCAGCAATAAATCAGTTACACAGGCTAGCACACTTTAGTGGGCAGCCTCAATACTTAAATTAAACAAACAAACACAGATTTTCGATTAATTTTCGACCAGGTAAACTTTTAAGTGCAGATACTATAAAATGCATCAAACAGCTAAAAACAGTATAAGCTTGTTTAAAATAAGCAAGAGAAGGTATTCCAAGTAAAAAACAGAAAAAAATACTTAAATCTGGAAAGTAGTCGCTTTTCTCAGTTCTCTGTAGCTAGGACCACTTATATCTCCCCGGGCCTCCGCCGAAAACAGGATATGTGGAACCTAGTCGGACTTTCTCGGTCAACAAATGTTAAATAAATAAATCAATAAAATAAAATAAATAATAAAGATCTATAAACCTTTCAACTGTGACTGTTTTGTGTAGAGATAATTTAAGCTCTACAGTGCACTGTATATATATATATATATATATATATATATATATATATATATATATATATATATATATATATATATATATATATATATATATATATATATATATATATATATATATTAAATTAGTGATACTGTAACAAGTCACTCCAAATAAGCTTTGCTGTTCAGTCACACTTACCACTTGGATAATAATATTGCACAGTAATAATTGGACACCCTTTAATAAGGGCCTTTGAGTAGTTGATAAATATTAGCTGGGTGGTGGTAGTGATTTTTACTGTATAGTCTGGGTAAAAGGGGAACAGCTGGAGAACCTGTGCTAGCCTTCTGTATATAACTCATCTCAAGGTATGTGTGCGTCAGCTACTTGGGCGGGGACACAAAGCACTGGTTGGACAGAGAGGGTGCTGGAGGTTTTAGCTTGCCCACTAGGCTGAAATCTGGACCCTATAGCTGTGCCAGTGGGGAGTCTTACTGGGGACCTGGAGAGAAAGGGAGAAACCAGCCCTAGACTGACTGATCTCTGTGTGCTCTTAAGGGAAATTGTACTTTACTGTGTGTGCATTTATTATCCTTTCCCTATACGGACGCCCCTCACTGGTGTTACTGGTGAGGATTGAAGCTCCTTGATTGCTGAGCCAGTGCACGGGCATCACAGGACCATTGTGGGTAAGGGTTAAGGTCGAGAGAATGTTTGGCCTGCGTGAGCTGTAGTAACAGCAGAGTCAATTCAAAGGATCGGAATTGAACCCATATGTCAAGGACAAAATAAAAATTGACAAAAGATACATAATTACACTAGAGTGTGTGCAGGCAAATGCTATCAATATACAAAAGTCAGTAAATGCGTTGTGTAGAAAGAGGATCTAGAAATTGTGGCTCACATGTTTCCAATACAGATCAGTCCATTACCCTGGTTAACAAACACAAAACAAAGATCTGTGTGTAGGTAGGTTTGCAGGTCTGGAGAACATGATGAAAAAGGAAGACAACAATCCCAAACTATTTTGTCCATCAATCGGAAAACTTCACCAACCAGGCCAAACCTCAACTCCAACCCCCAATATCACTGACAATAACAAATTGACGGTAATGATATTCAATTTATATTTTACAAACTCTGTTAATGGTAGTGTTTATTGTTTTTAAATTAGTGACAGAATAAAGTTCCACTAAACTTAAATAAATACGATTTTATACTTAAAATGGTCCAAACCTCCAAAATAAGAGAACTACTGCACCAGTTAAAACCCACATTAGTAGCTGACAATAAACATGCCAAGTACTTAAAACTAGCAGCAGACATCTTGGCCCTTCACATCTCAATCCTCATCCAAAGATTTGTAACAGGAAACCTAACACCCAGCCTATAGAAAATGTCATACATCATACCATTACAAAAAGGATGTACCTCAATCAAATTCTCAAACTACCGACTGATAGAAGCTACCTCCCATATCCAAAATTCTAGAAAAAAATAGAAGTTATGTTCTTACCATAACGTTCCATGTTAGTTGTCTTCTTCTCGCCTTCTTCTTGCTGGATGGGTTCGGAGCCGACCTCGGCTCCGACTCGGCCACTCTAAAAGCTCGAGAGTTGGTTCCACCGGCTCGAGGCTCCCCTTATATCCCACAATGCTAGGCGTGAGTTACCTCAGATCTCGTTTGTAAGCTAACCCCAGCTTATAATAGTATGAGCATAACTATAACAAAGTCCACCTCTAACCAGGGAGAAAGAAGGGTGACCTATATCCTCATCCAGGAAATATGCACAACAGCATATGCCTAATAAAAGAGGTGGTAGAAAGAGAGGTCACAATCGCAACTCCTCTAGGTCTGTCCAGGCCAGGGGCAGGAGGGTGGGGCCAAGAAGAAGCGAGAAGAAGACAACTAACATGGAACGTTATGGTAAGAACATAACTTCTATATGTTAAGTTGTCTATCTCGCCTTCATTCTTGCTGGATGGGACCGCGTCCCTAGCACCTTGTCCCGGGTGGCCTAACGGAACAGACTCCTGAGAACAGTGGAACCAAAGTTAGCTCTATGCCTAGAAGCTAAATCTAACTTATAATGAGAAATGAAAGTGTGAGGAGAAGCCCAAGTAGCCGCTGCACAAATGGTGTCAATAGGCAGTCTGTCTTGGAAGGCTAAAGAAGTAGCCAAAGCTCTGGTGGAATGGGCCTTAGGTTTATTAGGCAGCTTTTGGTGTCTAATTTCATAAACAAGGGAAATCAGAGATGTTAGCCATCTAGATAATGATACCTTTGAAACTGAAAGTCCCTTTCTGCCTTCTGCATAGGAGACAAACAGCTGGTCAGATTTTCTGAATTGTTTTGTTCTATCCAAATAGTACCTCAACTGACGATGAACATCTAGCCAGTGTAATTTTGTTCAGACCTATTGGAATATTCTGGAAAGAAGACAGGGAGGTCAATGCTTTGATTTAGGTTTGACGTCGAGACTACCTTAGGCAAAAAGGACGGGTTGGTTCGTAAGGATACCCTGTCCTTATGGAACAATAGATAAGGAGGTCGACAACTGAGTGCTTGAAGTTCTGAAACTCTTCTAGCTGAAGTAATAGCTACCAGAAAGAGAGTCTTCCATGATAGCAATTTTAAAGAACAGGAGGCTGCAGGTTCGAAATGGGGAAGAATCAAAGAAGTAAGAACTAAATTTAGGTCCCAAGGAGGAGGATTTCTTATAGGAGGTCTGAGAAGAAAAACTCCTTTCAAAAAGGCTTTGCAAAGCTTGTGGGACATTAAGGCAGACTCAGAAATACCCACATGAAAGTTAGAAATAGCTGCCAATTGAACTTTAAGAGTAGAAGGAGATGAACCTGCATGGAAGAGTTCAGCTAGAAATTCAAGGACTATTTGGATGGAAGCAGTGAAAGGATCTATGTCCCTTCCTTGAGCCCAATATGTGAAGCGTTTCCACTTACTCAAATAAATCTTCCGAGTGGAAGATTTATGGGAAGCTATCAAAATATCTCAAACGGAGTGAGATAATTGAGGAAGCCTGGCTAAGGTTGGAACTGGAGGAACCAAGCAGTGAGGTTCAGAGAGGCAGGGAGCGATGTAACTGACACGACTGATGAACAAAAAGATCTGAAACTAGGTCCAGATGCCAAGGTCGCTCCAATAGAAATTGATGTAGGAAGGGGAACCACACCTGTCGAGGCCAGTAAGGAGCAATGAGGATCAACGAGGCCTTCTGAGCGATAGCTTTCTGTATCACTTGAGAGATTAGTGGGAAGGGAGGAAATGCATACAGAAGTCCCCGGGCCAAACTTGGACTAGAGCGTCTCTGCTGGGTTGGCCTGGTAAAGGGAATAGAGTGAAATAATCTCTGCACTTGCTGTTTTGGGGAGTAGCAAAAAGATCGCAGCAAGGCTGACCCCACTTGAGGAAAATTTCTCTCACAACAGAGTCTCTCAGAGACCACTCGTGAGGCATGAGGATAGCTCTGCTCAACTTGTCCGCGATTTGATTGGACTTCCCGGGGATGTGCGTTGCTATCAGAAAACGCTGAGAAGAAATCGCCCATTGCCACAATCTGAGTGCTTCTCGACACATGGGGTAGGATCTGATTCCGCCTTGTTTGTTGATGTACCACACTACAGACATATTGTCTGTCTGGATTGCAATCGTTCCCAAGGGAAGAGAGTCTTGAAGGGCTTGCAACGCTAAAAGCACTGCTCTCATCTCCAGAACATTTATGTGCAAGTGGCATTCGTCTGGTTGCCATGTGCCCTGGACCGTCCTGCCCTGATAATGCCCCCCCCACCCGATCAGGGAGGCGTCCATTGTCAGAGTAGCAACCGGAGGGGGTGGAACAAAGGGTCTTCCCAACAAGAGCTGAGGGGAAGACATCCACCACATGAGATGATTTCTGCGCCTGCGTGATCATAATGGTGTGGGACATTGGAAGTTGCTGGTATGACCATTGTGTAAAGAGCATCCATTGAAGGATTCGCATGTGGAATCTGGCTAATGGAAGCAGAGGTATGGCCGCCATAATTCCCAACACTTTCAGAACTAACCTGGCTTTGATTCTGTTGTTGTTGAAAAGGAGTGAGACCAGTTTGTGTATGTCTGTTATTCTCTGATCTGTTAGTCTCGCAGACATGTCTACTGTGTCTAGATTTGCGCCTATGAAGGTAATAGTACGACAAGGCGACAAAACAGACTTTTCGCAATTTATTGAAATGCCTAAGTTTTGACAAATGCTAAAAGTGTAATCCCTGGCCATCAGAAGGAGATGCTTGGTGGGAGCTGTGAGGAGCCAGTCGTCCAAATATGGAAACACCTGGAATCCTTGTCGTCTCAGGTGAGAAGCTACCACTGCCATGCATTTGGTAAACACCCGGGGGGCAGTGGTGAGACCAAAGGGCAGGGCCCTGAACTGAAAATGACTGGTTCCCAGCCTGAAGCGGAGGAATCTTCTGGAGCGTCTGTTCATTTTTATGTGATAGTACGCATCCTGAAGGTCTATAGAACACATCCAGTTTCCTTTTCCCAATAGGGGAAGGATGGACTGCAGCGTGACCATCCGAAATCTTGTTTTCTTGACTGATCTGTTCAAGATACTGAGATCCAAAATTGGTCTCCGGTCCCCTGTTTTCTTTGGAACTAAAAAGAACCTTGAGTAGATTCCGGATCCTTGCTGGTCTGCTGGAACTGGCTGTATTGCTCTTTTGCAAGCAGCTTTGAAATTTCCAAAACCGCTAGATCCCTTTGAGCGGGTGGAACATCTGGAAGGGATTTTTTTGATTGGTTTGGAATGCGAAGAAAGGGGATAGAATAGCCTTCGAATGACGGACTGTACCCATTTGTCTTGAGTCAGGGATAGCCAAGCTTCTGGGTACAGTGACAATCTTCCCGACTGCCTCCGAAGGTGGGCAGTCGGGCAACACCTCAGGGATGCTGAAAGGGCTTATCAGAAGGCTTCTCGATTGCCCTGGTTCTGGAGCCCCCTGCCTCGAGGGCGTCTACCATTGTTATTCCGCCTCTGCCTCTGGCGGGAACGACTTTGTCGTCAGGCGAAGTCCCTTGAGATTGTTTACGGAACCACATTTTCCCACTTTTCTGGCCTTTGGGGTAAGGCCTAGAAGGAGTAGAAAAACGGACTCCGTCGGCTGAAAGCGTCTTGCCATCAGTCTCGCACCTAGTCAAGGTTTCTTTCACTTGAGGACCAAAGAGATGATCCATCAAGCGGGAATTAGTGAAAGACGTCTTGAAGGGTCCGCAAAATTGCATAGCCGCATCCAGGCATGCCTACGTAAGGCTACACCGTCCCTGCGGCCCTACTCGCTCCATCAGCCGCATAAGAAAGGAGGCGCATGGAGGAGTTGGCTATGGAGTTAAGGGTAGCCAGCTGAGTGTTCATCTTATCTTGAAAACCCGCAGCTGTAGGGTCCTTCAACATGTCACTCGCTTCCTTAATCAAGTCCCTTTGAAGACAAGTAAAATGGCACAGGTAGTTCAGCTTAACGCATAGCAAATGTCGCTGACGAGAACATCCGCTTCCGTACCTGTCCATGGACCTAGATTCCTTATTAGGTGGATGGACAGGTACTGAAGGATCAGCTAGTTCCTTCTTAGTGGCAGCAGCTACCACCATAGCATCCACAGAAACTCCTTTTGTCAAGAACTGTTTGTCTGCTGGTGCCGTTATGAATTTTGAGGGTCTCCTGGGAGTGGGGTCCACTGAATCAGGAGCCGTCCATGCCTTTAGCTACCAACTGCATGAGGGGGTCAAGGGGAGACACCCAGGAGGTGGAAGGACGAGAGCCAAACGCCTCAAGGTACACAGATTCATCCTCCGAAGGGTTGAGGGCTGGCCAATTTCTCCTCTGTTTGAGGATTTTGAGAATGTCTGCAAAAGAGACATCTTCAGAAGGGGAACGGGGAACCCTCGAATCCTCTAAATCTGTGTCAGATGTGATGGACTCAGGTGAGTCAATGTGTTTCCTCTTACACTTCCTCTTCCGAGGGGGCTCTTCTGCCAAATCAGGAGAGGCCTCGGAAGAGGATGAGATCCCCACACGCGGTTCCTGAGGAGCTGGCTCTCTGCGGTCCGGGATGAGGGAGTGAGTCGACTTGACCTGAGGCACCGTAGAGGGAGGGGCGGACGGAGCCGACTGTGGAGTAGAGCCAGGCTCTAACACACTCCGCATGACCTCGAACGCACCCCTGTCAGGCAGAGCCAGAGGTCCCCGCTCCGAGAAGCTGAGAACCTCCCTCGGCACCGACAGTGATGGCTCAGAGGCCGATGTCGGAGCCGAACTCACCAGCGCCGAAGCTCCGAGAGGAAGAGCGGGGTCGGACAAGGGTCCGATGCCACTCACCCCCTCGGAGCCGACGAGGGAAGTTCGGCGCCGAGATTCTTCGAAAGAAGAAATCGGAGCCGGCGACGGAGCCGAAGACATCTGTATCGGCTCCGCCGCTACCACAGTCTCGGTTCCAACGCCCGGCTCCGAGCTCAACGGAGTCGGAGGAGGAACATATTGATGGACAGGGGCAGGCATCGACTGATGAGTCGGGCTCTGAAGCATTTGGGCCAGTGCCTCGGACTTAAGAAGTCGACTCACTAACCTCTGAAGGTCATGATCCGACAGCCTCGATGACCTAGAGGAGTGAGATTTATGGCTCCGTTCAGACAGCAGAGGAGATGCTGGAGCCGAATGAACGGAGCCAAGGGATGGTGACCTAGATCTCTTCCTAGATGTCGGCTCCGAAGGTCTGGTCGGAGCCGACAAGGGGATTTCTAATACCTCGGCTCCAGCCGGAGCCGAGGGAACCACAGAAGTTGTAGACTCATCGGCTCCAGCCGGAGCCGATGCAGATGTAGGTTTAGCAGCCTTAGGTCTCGGCTCAGTAGCTGGAGCCGAGGACCTAGAAGCCTTGGAGGGCTTCCCAGAGACAGAAAGGGAATCCTCAGGCTTAAGTAGACCCCTTAAGATCAACTTGTTCTTTCTTTCCTGCAGGACCCTGGGACTGAAGCCGTGGCATACAGCACAGGAGTCCTGCAGGTGCAAAGGCCCCAGTAGACACAAGAAGTGTGACCGTCTGTCAGAGACATTTTCTGACAGCACGCATCACACTTCTTGAAGCCTGAGACCTTTGTGTCTTTAGACATCCTAGAACAAGAAAGTGTAACCACACACACTCAGTCAGACACACTGATTACACTTATCTTATTTTAAAACTCAAAAATAAAACAATTAACTAAAAGTTTTAATTAAGAGCAACACACACACACCACTAGGGAATGGGGGAAGGCCAGAAGGCCCGAGGGAGAACTTTTAAGTTCTTGTGGGAAAGAAACGGGATTTTCTGAAAAACAGGGGTAGAAATCCACTAAACTAAGGGAAAAGAAGTTAAACTTAAAAATATAGGGGTTTAAGTATTCTAACTTTACTGAAAATACACTTACCAACAAGCCGGTAGAAAACCAACACCTCGATCGCTGTAGCGGCAAACGAGATCTGAGGTAACTCACGCCTAGCATTGTGGGATATAAGGGGAGCCTCGAGCCGGTGGAACCAACTCTCGAGCTTTTAGAGTGGCCGAGTCGGAGCCGAGGTCGGCTCCGAACCCATCCAGCAAGAATGAAGGCGAGATAGACAACTTAACATTGTATATTTATTCCCAACTTATGGATTCTATAAGCAGCAATAATCTACCTTTCCAAAACCCAGCATTGATTTTGCCCTGGTCACAGTACCACTACTGCCCTTAACTACTTTAAATTATCAAAATAGTAATGAAGACAAAATCAGTTTCATCCTTATTTATCTACATAAAACTTAGATATATAAAGCCTTAGGACACCACTTCCCATCACAAACTACTGCCTGAACTCTCTTGTCTCAGACTCAGCCAGTCAGCCCTGTCCTAGTGCCAAAGCTACCCAACACACTGACAATAAGCTGTAAAATAACAACAAGCTCTCTCTGTACCTCTCCCAGTTACAGTAAGTGTCCCACAAGGATTAATATTGGGTCCACATCTGTTCAACATCTACACAAATAAACTCCATAATGCCACTGTCTTGGCATCTATTGTGCAATATGCAGATGACTCAACAGTCATCTGTTCAGCCTCATCCTTCTCCAAATACAGGAAATCACCCAACTCTCTCTCAGCAACCGAATTCTGGCTAAAGTCCCAACTGCTCCTGAACCCAAGCAAAACCAAACTAATGCTCTATACACCCAAAACACTCACAGAACTAAAACAATCCTTCCATTTTGTTTCATCCAAAAACAGGGTTTTGTTCAGATGCTTTAATGCATACAACCACATCAGAATGTAATGCAGCATCTTGAAATACGAACTAACTAGTAAACAAACAGAGCTTACATACATACATGCATGCTTACATCTCAACAGCCAACTACAAAATGGCAGTCAGGCCGCACATGCTCAATATTTATACACTTGTGCAAGCCCTTGGATAGCTTCTTAAAGTTATATACACAAATATTGTACTACATCCTCTCTCCTAAAAAGATTGCCCTTTATACAAAACGATGTTAGAGCTAGATATGCATTACTATGTACATTGGAAACAAAGCAAAATGTTCATGTCCAGGTTGCTTCATATGTGCTGCAGGGTTTAGAGATCCGACCATATCTTGTAACATAACAGTTAGGACCAAATTTAACAACAGGGACAATCTGCGGTGCACAACTCATAATCAGGAACTTCTGGATTCGTCAAGGAACAAGAATAGCCTCTGGAGCTTCCTCTGGTATTGCAACACTGGACTACTCACTCAGATAATGACTCTCTCTTACAGACTATGTGCTGTGGTATAGCCTTGGACACCAGTCTCAAATATTTTCAATTCTGCCTGAAAATTGCTCCTCCTGATTCTAAAACGTACACTGTCTGCTCTGGACCAATATTCTTCATGACACCAATCCAATCATAACCTTTGGACGTTTGCATCTTTACGACTTCTCCCTCTCGTAATGGATTGAGTGGTTTGCTGGTCTTATCGTAGTAGCACTTCTGGGTTAGGTGTTTCTTCAGCAGAGTGGCTTTCACTAACCTGTTGTTCTTAACAAATGAAGCCAAAAATTGACTACTGATTGGTAATGTGGTTCTGGTTTGTCTTGACAGAAGTCTCTGAGCAGGTGAACCAAAATGTTTATCACAAGGAATATTTCTGAGATTCAAGAAAATATCACTATAATCTCATTTTGACTTCTCAAGTAACCATTCTGCACTTTGAACTGCATGTTCTGCCAAACCATTTGACCATAGGTATTCTGAACTACTTGTGACACGAGTAAAGTCACACTCTTCAGAAAATCTTTTGAACTGTTGGCTTGTTAACTGCGTGTCATTGTCAGAAATAACTTTGTGCGGACTCCCATGAACACCAACATGTTTCATCTTTGACAGCACTGGATGCTAGGTCTGGAAGTCAATCTCGAACGAGAATAAGAGTCTACTAACACCAAATAATGTTGACCATTCCACTCCAAAATATTGGTGGCTGTCGACCAAGGAAGTTCCGGAATCTGGTTTAGTTGAAGTGGTTCCTTCTGTTGATGTGGGTTTGCACTATTACACACTGAATAAGATAAAAAAGCACTCTCAAATGTCTTATGACATAATACTAGTCCTCTCGCTCTTCTTTTGGTAGAGTTGGTTAAAGTCCTCCCGCTCTTCTTTTGGTAGAGTTGGTTAAAGTCCTCCCGCTCTTCTTTTGGTAGAGTTGGTTAAAGTCCTCCCGCTCTTCTTTTGGTAGAGTTGGTTAAAGTCCTCTCGCTCTTCTTTTGGTAATGTTGGTTAAAGTCCTCTCGCTCTTCTTTTGGTTGAGTTGGTTAAAGTCCTCTCGCTCTTCTTTTGGTAGAGTTGGTTAATATACTCTGGTTGCAAGGACTTTGAAACAATTCCTTTTGGACCTTTCATTATGATACCATTGTCAAACAAAATCTCATCTCTGTACGGAAAATAAGATTGCACTTCTTGAGGTAAACTGGACTGCTTTGGAGGTAAACTAGACTGCTTTGACAGCCATGCTTGATTGATAAATTGGTTGAGCATGTATAAAACTGGCTCTGTGGCTGTGTGACCTCTCAGCTCATCAAGACGTGTGGAAGAAAAATTTCTCATTTCCATGATTTCAAAATCAAGGTTCTCATTCTAATGCTGTTCCGTTGAGTCTCTGGGGGATCTGGATAATGCAAACAACAACAAAAAGAAGTTTGTCTTTCTTGTAGATAAGACTGAAATTGTACTTTTGCAATCTCAGCATCATACGTTGCAGTCTGGCTGGAGCTGAATGCACAGGCTCTGTCAAGATTATGACTAATGACTGGTGGTCTGTTTCGATCTGGATAGGTCTACCATAAACATATTCATGGAACTTCGAACATGCAAACAATTGCCAAAAGCTCGCTCTCAATCGGGGCATTCTGCATTTCAGTTTGGGTAAGAGTTCTCGATGCATAGGCAACAGGTTGGTTCTCTTGCAGAATGTTTGCACCCAAACTTAATTTGAAAGCATCACAGAAAAAAAGTGTTACTAGCTTATGAACATCATAGTATCGGAACATGCAATTATGTTTCAAAACATCAAATGCTCTTTGGTGTTGTTCTTACCAAATCCAGGATACAGCTTTACAGGTCAGCTCTCTGAATGGTACTGAAAGTGGACTCAAGTCTGGAATGAACTTACCTAGGTAGTTGACCATGCCAAGAAAATGTTGCAGGGCTTGAACACTGTCTAGAGCTGCCATCTTGAGAATGGCTGTTTGAAGGGTCTGGTCGTAAGAATCTGCTTGTAAATAAATGTCCAACATAAGTAACTTCTTGTAGCCTGAATTTGCATTTGTGTGGGTTGAGCTTAAGATTCACTTGCCGTGCCCCTTCTAGAACTTTCCTGAGGTTTCTGTCATGCTCTGCTTTATCATGACTTCCTCTACTATAACAGCACTCCACTTCACTTGCCGAATTTATCCCAAATGGCATTCTCAAAAACCTGTACCTTTCAGAGTACTGAAAGTAGTGAGCAACAAGGACTTCTTGTCAAGCTGAATTTCCCCAAATTAACTCTTTGTATCTAATACAGAAACAAATAGTGGCATTTGGCATCAAGGCTGCGACTTCAACTGTGTGCATTGGATGATCAGGTCTTTTTAGCACTTTGTTCAAATATCATGGATACATTCTGATGTCATCCGAGCTTTTCATATGAGCTACCACCATGGGAGACACCCATTCAGTTGGAGTTCCAACTGGACAAATCACATCTTGTTGCACTATTTTATCTAAATCTGCTTTGACTCTGTCTTGCATGGCTACTGGAATTTTGGGTGATGGCCTGATAACTGGACTGACCTCTGGATCTTACTTCACGGAGTACACAACTGGAAGTTTCCCTAGTTTTTCTTCGAAAAGATCAGTATAGGTAGAACAAATGTGCTGGACAAAATTATAGTGGTCTTTTAAGCTAACATGGTGGGCTTCCTTATTAAATGAAAGCAGTCCCATTTTCAAACTGTCTCTGAGCCCTAAGAATGACTGAACATGCCTCTTGACCACATAAAATAATAAATCATAGCTTCTTCCGCACTGAAGTAACATGAAAGAACTACTGAGCCTTCAGTTTGAATTTCTTCACCTCCATAAGCAACAAGTTTTCCACACCTTGCCAAATCAAGGCTTTCACTTTTACACATACTAAAGTACAGTTTTGTACCTACCATAAATGTAGATGTTCGAGTGTTCACCCTGCTGCAGTCATCACACTTCGGTTATCCTGTCGTCAGGCGGTCCCGCAGTCAGCCGGACTTCCAAAGTCTTGGTCCGACGTCGGTTGCTGTTGCCTCATCCCTGACGTCAGTGCGCCAGGGTACATATATTGCAACCAACGCCATTTTCTTCAGTTTTTCTTGCCCCAGATGTCAGGTGCCCCCAAAAAGGTGATCAAAATTAGTGTAGTACCAAATGGTGTGAACACTGTACAAACACAAAATCCCTTCAGCTATAAGCAAATACATCAGTAAGGCATATCAGAGATTTAGCCAGTAGATCAGAGGGGTTGGAGGGAGGGTAACCTGGACTGCAGCAGGGTGAACACTCGAACATCTACATTTATGGTAGATACAAAACTGTATTATGTTCATCGTGTTACCCTGCTGCAGTCATCACACTTGGGTTGAGTCCCAAAGCTAAGGTAGGGTGGAGGTATCATAGAGGGTTAGTGGAGGCAATGAGGCCCTGCAGAACTGCAGTGGCGAAGCCCGCCCTGGACTTAGAATAAAGAGGTAAGTGATAGTGTTTGGTGAAGGTGTGTACAGAACTCAAAGTTGCAGCTTCTAAAATTTCCTTGGTAGGAACCCCCCTGAGAAAGGCTGTAGAGGTGGCTTTTGCCCTGGTAGAGTGGCGTAAGCCACAAAACTATGGGCTAGGCTTATAAATGCCCTCGGGCAGATAGCCTAGTATGAACCTATGAACCTATGAACCTATAATGGTAGGAGGGACTGGTTTCCCATGATGGGTATAACAGAACCGTATAGGTTCATAGGTTCATAGGTTTATACTAGGCTATCTGCCCTAAGGCATTTATAAGCCTAGCCCAAAGTTTTGTGGCTTATGCCACCCCTTATATGAAAAAATACTGTGCCCATTAGTTTGTTGTGCCTCTGTCCAGCAGTGACACAGAGATGATTCCCGGGGTAAACCTACGATCTCCCATCCACAGGTCAAGATTTCTCTTGAACAGAGCCAGCGAGGTGCTCTGCCTCACATGGACCGGGATTTTATTCCACAGCATAGGGAGTCTCTGAGTGATAAATCTATCCCTCCAGCACGTCCTATTTATATCCGTGCTAAGGTTTAAGTCGCTTGCTCTAGTGGTTTTGGTGGATTTGGATTTTTTGAGGTGGAGCATGTCCATTAATTCCGGGTTGGACATGGCCTTGTATGTCAGGCACGTCACCTCTGAGCAGACGGTATGCGACTGAATAGAGCTGGAGTTTCTTCAATCTGGCAGCATATGACAGATTTTGGAGTCCCTTATCCTTTTGGTGAGGAACTTTTGGGGTCTCTCCAATTGCTGCAGATGTCAGGTGAGATACATCCCGAATGGGGCATTGTACTCGAACATTGGTCTGATAAGTGAAGAGTACAGGGTAACAATGACCTCACTAGATCTGGATGTGAATCCCTTCATGATCAGGTGGGCAATGTAGAAGGTCTTTCTAACCACTTTAGTAACGTGAGTGTCAAAAGAAAGGCCACTGTCAACCTGGGTCCCCAGGTCCCTGATAACCTCTTCTGTGCTTAGTGGATTGCCACCTATATGGTAGCTTGGGGTTACCTTGTTTTTCCCGAAGGGTATGACTATACATTTTTTGGCATTTAACTTCAGGCCATGGCTCTGGCACCAGCTATCTGTTTCCGTGAGTCCCTTCTGAAGGATATCCATGTCTGATGCACTTTCCACTATGGCGCCCAGTTTGCAGTCGTCTGCAAACTTTGTCAGCCAAAGTCCTCCCATGTTGGCCTGTACTTCTGAGAAGTAGATGCCGAACAATAGGGAGCCAAGGACCGAGCCCTGTGGGACACCACTTGTGACCGGCTTGGAGTCTGACATAGCGCCAGCAACTCTAACCCTGTGGGTTCTGTCCTTAAGCCAGTTTGCAATCCATCTTGTGACATATGGGTTTACATTTAAGCTGGTAAGTTTTTCTACAATACCCGAGTGGGGTATTGTGTCGAAAGCCTTTGCAAGGTCAAGGTAGGCTTTATGGACTGCCTTTCCCTCATCAATGGCCTTGGTGACTGTTTCGAAGAAGTCGACCAAGTTCAAAAGGCATGATCTGCCCTTGACGAAGCCAAACTGGGTCGGGTCCAATGTCTGCAAGTCCCCTATATCTTTGTTTATGAGCTCCATTATGATCCTCTCCATAGCTTTGAAGACTAGACTTGTTAAGCTTATGGGGTGGTAGTTACCAGGGTCCGTAGAGGCACCGCCTTTGTGGAGTGGGACCACAGTTGCCGTACGCTACTCCTTGGGCACGTATCCTGTGGTATGGCTGAGATTAAACAGTTGCCTTATGTGCGTGTTTAATTCCTCATTTAGCTCGTGTAGCACACAGCCGGGGACACCATCCGGTCCCATTGATGCTGTGTTTTTAGCTTTAGAGAGCAGCTTTCACCTGCGCATTTGAGATGTCCGGGAGGCTACACTCGGCTGGGATAGTTATCTCTCCTTTAGGGGAGAGGGGTGAAGTTTGCACTGAACCTGTCTGCCAGTATGTTGGCAATGTCTGTGGGTTCAGTGATTTTTGTATCATTTTGGACTAATTCTGAGCATATCTGGGAGTTTCCACCCAGGTTCCTAACATAGCTGAAAAAGGCCTTATGATTGTCCTTTGAATCCATGGCAATTTTTCTCTCAAAATTGGCCTTAGTTGATTTTATGAGTGCTCATATTTTTCTACTAATAATGATCAGGGGTGACTTCCTTTTTATGGATTTTGTTCCATCATGTAATAGCTTTCTCCTCTTATTGTAAAGTTTGTTAATGGCTGGGGTCCACCAGACTGGACGTTTGCCCTTTGTGGAAAGAGTCTTGGTTTTATTTGGGATTGCCTGATCCATGCAGTCCTGGAGGTGTTCATAGAAGGCATTTGTAAGGGCTTCCGCAGCTTGGGTTGTGGTTTCCACTGGCTCAGGGGCCTTGAATGATACCACACCAGTCTTGAGTAGTGTGAAGTTTGCTTTAGAGAAGTTCTTCACTGTGGTCTTTTTGTTTGGGGTGGGGCGGATGTGGATTTCCAGTGAGATTAGTTTATGATCAGATCTCACCAATGAGGGATATACTTCGGTGTGGAGCATTTTGTCCCCATGTTTGTGATAATGAGATCTAGTATATTTTCTCCTCTCATGGGAACAGTGACTAGCTGTTCCATGGCATTTGAATTTATGAACTCCAGGAACCGTTGGGCTAGAAAGTTAGGGCTTGAGTAATGTTCCCAGTCTATATTCGGGTAGTTGAAGTCACCCAATATGATGGTGTTTGGAGATACATTTATACCCTCCAGTGTCTTCAGGAAGGCTGTGTGGGGTTCCTGAGTTTGAGAGGGTGGCCTGTAGCATGCTACAATTTGTAGAGCAGTTTTGCCTATGGTTAGTTGCACCTGGATGCAATGGCCTATCATTTAGAAATGGTTTGTTTGGATATAGCCCTCCCTTGAGAAGCTGTAGCATAGGATACAAAGAGCTGGTCAGTTTTTCTGAAAGCCTTGGACAAAACTAAGTAGTAACGAAGCTGCCTGTGAATGTCCAAGGAATGCCGGAGTCTCTCACCTTTGTTCTGTGGATTGGGGAAGAAAGTGGGTAGGTGGATGGTTTGATTTAAAGCTACACTGGAAACCACCTTAGGCATGAAGGAAGGATTAGTTCGTAGAGAAACTCTGTCTTGATGAAAAATGAGGAAAGGTTCCACTGCCATTAGTGCCTGTAATTCCGAGACTCTCCTAGCAGAAGTTATTGCCAGGAGCAGGGCAGTCTTCCAAGATAGGAACTGAAGGTCTGCAGAGAAAGCTGGTTCAAAGGGAGGTAACGTTAGTTTTTCCAGAACAAAGTTGAGGTCCCATGTTGGTGTAGGAGCCCCTCTGAGGAACTGTCTTAGAAGAGGATGTGAAAATAAAGGTGGATTTGTGTCGTAGTGAGCTGAAATAGCTGAAGCATGGATTTTAATTGAGGAGAAGGAAAGTCTTTTGTGCAACATCTCAGCTAAATACTGCAGAATGTGAGGCATATGAGGCAGAGTTGTGTCTTGGCCTTTAGCTTGGTTCCAGGCAGAAAACCTTTTCCATTTGTCTGAGTAAGCCTTCCTGGTGCTTGGCCTCCTGGCTTCCAGAATAACATCCAGAACTGCTTGTGAAAGAGGGGCTGGTTGGATGTTTAATAGATTTGCCATGCAGCCAGGTTTAAGGTTTTTAGCTGGCTGTGTAGAATCGGTTTGTTTTGCTGCGTGAGTAAATGAGGTATTTGAGGCAATATCCATGGTGGGCTGTGAGCCATATTCTTCAATAACGGGTACCAGTGCTGGCGTGGCCAGTCTGGGGCTATGAGAATCAGTCGAGGTTTCTCCTTTTTGACCTTCAAAAGAACCTTTGTGAGAAGAGGTAATGGAGGAAAGGCATATGCTGTCAGGTTTTTCCAACTGAAGGAGAGAGCATCCACTTTCCAAGCTTGATGGTGGAATGTCCTTGTGCAAAATTTGGTCAGTTGGTAGTTTTGAGGACTGGCAAACAGGTCTATATTCGGAAGGCCCCATTTTTGAGTTATCATTGTAAATATTTGTGGGTCTAGTTTCCACTTATGGGGATCTTTGATGTTTCTGCTTAGGTCATCTGCCAATATGTTTTTCTGTCCTGGCAGGAATTGAGCTTGTAACTGGACTTGATAGGCCAGAGCTGTGTTCCATAAGATTATTGCTTGCCTGCAAAGAGTGTAAGAATGTGTGCCCCCTTGTTTATGTACCACATTACTGTGGTGTTGTCCGTCTTTATTGCAAGTTGTCCTGGATGTAGTAGATCCTTGAAGGCTGTCAGAGCTTTCTGTACAGCTAGCATCTCTTTTTGATTTATGTGCAGTTTTCTTTGTTCTGCAGTCCATAGGCCTTGAATGCATTGCCCTGCCATGTGTTCCCCCCAGGCATAGTCTGAAGCGTCTGTTGTGATAGTTTGCCTGGCTAGGGGCAAGGTGAAAGGCTGACCCTTGTTGAGGTGACATGCCTGTGACCACCATAGAAATTCCTGTTGTAGGCAGGGAATGAGAGATATCATTGTGTCCAAGCTGTGGCTGTGTTGAGACCATAGCTTTTTAGGTACCACTGTAATTTCCTCATATGCAGTTTTGCAAATGGTATTATCAGAGTGCAAGATGCCTTGAAGCCCAAAGCCTGCAGATTTTCTCTTGCAGTTAATTGGGTCTCTGGTGTAAGATAAGCCTTCTGGGCCGTTGTGTCCAAGCTGGCACCCAGGAATGTCATTTTTTGTGAAGGTATTAGTTTTGACTTATTTTCGTTTACTGTGTACCCTAGACAATTTAGTAGATGCTTCACAAAGGCCAGATGATGTAAGAGAATGTCTTTTCTTTCTGCTTGGATGAGGCAGTCGTCCAGGTATGGATATATTTGAATTCCTCTGTCTGCATAATGCAATTACTGGTGCCAGGCATTTTGTGAAAACTCTGGGCGCAGTAGATAAGCCAAAGGGCAGTGCACAGAATTGATAATGGGTTGAACCTGAAATGAAACGGAGGTATCTTCTGCAACTTTGTCTGATAGGGACATGCAGGTATGCCTCCTTGAGGTCCAACGTTACCAGCCATGCTTCCTTGCCCAACATGGGAAGTAGCTGCTGTAGTGTTATCATCTTGAATTTTGGGACTTGTAAGTGTTTAGATTTGAAAAGGTCCAGAATTGGTCTCCAAGCATTGTCCTTTCTGGGGTACTAGAAAGAGCCTTGAGTAAAATCCTTGGCCTTGCTCTTGAGTCAGTACCCGTTGAATGGCTCTCGTGTCCATGAGAGCTGTAATTTGTTGTTGTGCCTCTGCCCATTGATTTTGTGGCAGGTTTGGCATTCCTTTTTTCATTGGCAAGGTGTGAAAATGGAATCTGTATCCTTGTAAAATTATGTCTAGGACCCATTTGTCCTTTGTGACCATGTGCCAGTTGTCTGCAAAAAGTGCTAGTTTTCCCCCCAAGGGGGTTGACAAAAGAGTTTTGTTTGGCCAGCTGAGGTGCAAGCCATTGAGTTTGCCTTCTGGTGGGTTGAGCTCTGTCTTCTCCTCCCTTCTGGGTTGGAGTGCCCCATTGGCGAGGTTTATACTGGGCTTGTGGTTGTCCTCTGCCCCTTGGGCGCCTGTATTTACCCCTCTGAGGTCCGTCAGTGGCTGGAAAGGACCAATTATTTGTTGGCCATTTTCTGCTCAAGTGAGGGGGTTGTACCTGTAGGAAATCTTTGACTGTCTGCATTGATTTCACCTTATCTTCCATTTTCTTTAAAACTTCTTCTGCTTTAACTCCAAAAAGAACATCCTGCTATAAGGGAGCATCTAGTAGTTTTGCTTTAACATGATCAGGCAGACTTTGTTCCTTTAACCAGGCATGCCTACGTATAACTGATCCAGTGACAGCTGCTCTGCAGGAGGCCTCCAAAGAATCAAACCCACATTGTAAGGTATGTTTGCCCACCTGCTCGGTGGCGTGAAAAAAATCCTGTACTTCTTTCAATTCAGATTGTTGAGGGAGGTTACCTTTTGTTTTAACTGAGAGTTTAGAAATTGCTGATACTTAAGCATATGAAATTGACAATTAAGTGCTCTCATAGCTAATGTGGCTGAGGTGTAAACCTTTTTCCCCCACCTGTCTAGTGCTCTTGAGTCCCTCTCAGAAGGTACTGGATTTTTAGCCATGGAAGCCTTAATCTCTGGGTCAGCTACTGGGCTTTTGTACAGAAATTTGTGGGAATCAGGTACTCTGTAGTATCCGTCAGGCTTAGCCGGAGCAGGAGGTAGAGAGTCTGGGTTGAAACTGGATTCTAAATAGACATCATCCACAATGTCCAAAAAAGGGTGGGATGGCTAGAGGTCTGTGTTGGGGGAGTAAAAGAAACTCTCTGAGCTTTTTCTTGGAATCAGAGTAATCCTGACCTTCCCAGTGAAAATGTTCCCTCATAGTGTGTAAAGTTTCCCCAAAAGAGTAGTCTTCAGGAGGGGAAGCTGAGGGAATAGAGTCCTCAGCATCAGAATCTTCATAAGGAGAGTAGGAATAGTCTTGGTCCTCAGAGGAATCCGAAGAAATAGACAGTTGCTCAGTGGAAGCAGAATCTTCCTCTAGTCTAGGCCTTTTGTCAGGAGGAGGCTGTGAACCCCTGATAAGAGAAATCAAATTTTCAGCCATTTTAAGCATCTGTTTCTTAGGCATAGGGCCTTGAACAGGAGACTGAAGTGTAGTCTTTTTAGATTTAGAAGGAGTCTTCGACTTAGAAAACGTTTTGACTTCAATGAGAGTAGTCTGTCTGAAAACACCTTCAGAAACAGATGGCGTTTCAGAAGCACCGACGTCCTTAGAAGGTAAATCGTCGGAAGGGCCTGAAGTAAAAGGCTGCGTCGGCCTAGTACATTCCGTCAAAATATCTGTAGCGGTCTCGGGTTCCAGAACTGCGGTAGTCAGGGGCTGCGTCGGAGCCTCGCTGATAACCGGAGAACCATAGACCGGATCAACCGAGGCCTCGGAATCGGGCTTAGGCCTGGGCTTTCGGTCCTTGTCCCTGCACTTTTTGTGCACGCCAGTAGTAGGTAGCTCCGACGGCATGTTATAGTTAAATTTTCTACCAAAAAAGCGTTGTGCGAAATCAAATCGTCTTTTAATAGTACGCTTATTAAACCTAGCACAAAAACAACAAGAAGTGACGTCATGATCAGGGCCTAGGCAAGGTATGCAATAAGAATGAAAATCCTTATGAGGTATTTGCTTCCCACAAGAAATACAATTGTTAACTTTTTCTGACATCGGTCTGAGGCAAGAAAACTTTCCCCAACGGGGTACTTAGCTTTATAGAAGACTTCGGTCTGAAATTCGAAAATCTCAGCCGACCGGCACTTGCGAACTGCTTCCGCTTCAGGCACCGCGCGGCAAGAAAGACTGAAGAAAATGGCGTTGGTTGCAATATATGTACCCCTGGCGCACTGACGTCAGGGATGAGGCGACAGCAACCGACGTCGGACCAAGACTTTGGAAATCCAGCCAACTGCAGGACCGCCTGACGACAGGATAACCCAAGTGTGATGACTGCAGCAGGGTAACACGATGAACATCAAAGGTTTCTGATGACATAACATTGCACTTGAAGCCTGTATCAACTTTGAGCTCTATGGGTTTGTCATTTATCCGAACAATACAAAATACTTCATTCTTTGCCCTTAAATCTACTGCACTGACCGTTTCATGAAGCACAAACACACCATCAACATAAAGAGTAGGCTTGCCACTGTCTAACTGATCGTTTCGTCTAACTCGTTTCTTAAAATGTTCCTTTTTAATAAAAGAATGTGGGCCTTTTAATTTGCAAAACCTTTTGAAATTATTCCATTTATTGCATTTGTGGCATTGCTGACTAAAAGCTAAACATTTCTCCCTTTTATATTCATGATTACAGTCACAATTATGACAGTTGGCAATGAAACTTGCTACATCAGAAGTGGGTAAAGCCATGAATCCTTTTGATTTTGCCGACTCACTCTTATGCTTCACTGGATGAGACTGTGAAGTCTAGAATTTGCTAGAAAGTTCTGGGCTTTACCAGTGAGTGCTGCAGGGGCTGCAGCTGCCATGTGCTTGAGCCTGTTTCTTTTAACCATGTGCTGCATACTATCAACATGAGTTTTATCACTGTACCTTCTAGAGCTATTCTCATTTGTAAACATATTTGTGTGCTTTTCTGTGAGCTCATATATATCAGACAAATCTCAATGGCCTTATTCAAAATTAAATCACCTTTACAAAGCAAAATCTCTCTCACATCTCACAGCATCATCTTTTATGCTTCACACAAGTCTGTCCTTTATCAACTCATCCCTTGAGTCACCAAATCTGCACATTTTAGCCTTATTTCTCAGGTCAGTTATATATGCAGAAAAAGTTTCACCAGGCTTTTGATCCCTTGTGTCAAAATAAGTGTCTTTCCATTGCAACATTTGTCTGGGGGTTACACATTTCTCAAAATTTACATTTTAAGCACTCCGGGTCTTCCCTTAACTCAGCCGGTACAAGGAAAGTTTTCCTCCCTCTCCTGTACGCAGGTGCATACACAAATAAACGCTCCCTTTCTATAGCTTCTGACTCAGCTAAATTAAGCAGAATAAATGCCTTTGTACGGTCATCTTTATCAGAAAATGCAGCCTGCATGAAAATGGCATACTCCTGTTCAAACATTCTCCAGTTCTCACCAATATTACTGTCAAACACAAGTACACTGGGTTTGTGAAATCAGTCTGCCATCCCCACAAAGTATACACAAACACACTGAAAATATGGCCCATGTAATTATGTACGTACAAACAGTGCCCTGAGCTTGTAACACTGAAATGCGCAATAAACTCTTCGAAATACTGTACTCTGCAAAATATGCTCTGTAATGACTATACTCTGCGAAACATGCCTTGTAATGACTATACTTTGCAAAATAGCTTTACTGTAACAATGCACAAACATGCAAACACTTTATACACGTCTGATAACTTAGACATCTTTGCTTAATATGAAAATAGACATGCTTTGTGAAAATGCGGTGGTTTCCCTTTTATTTTATTCATTCTATGCAATATGGACTTGATCTCAAACATTTTCCATTGTAATTGGAATATTTTTATCAATATCGTACATATCGGTTTATGCAATTATTTAGAATGTTCTGTATGCCTCATTTCATATTATGTGAAAAAGAAATAATGCTGAGCAAGTTTTTAATAGCCAAAAATTCATTTCTGACCCGTTTTGTGAAGTTTGCACATTTAGGATAAACAAGTGCCTTAAGTCATTTTAGCCAAGCCGTTTCTGACCACATGCCCCTTCAGCATGCTTCTACTGACCTAGTGTCCTTTTAGATATGCCACTTCTGACACCATGTCGAGCGTTCATCTCTAATACGCAAAAAACAAGGCAACTTGGGGTTTCTTTCAGATGCTTTAATACATACAAATACATCAGGATGGATAGCAGCATCTTTAAATACGAACGAACTAATTAACAAACACAGCTTACATACATACATGCTTACATCTCAACTACAAAATGGCAGTCAGGCTCACACGTGCTCAGTATTTATACACTTATGCCCTTGGACAGCTTCTTAAAAGGTATGCATACACACATTTTGATCTGCAGTTACTCGAACTAAGCTACTAGGTGTCCGAATCAATGACCCAAAATTCAACCAGCATTTTTTGCAGCCAATCAAAAACAACCCACATCAAGCTAGGTTGCCTCTACAGAGCCAAATCTTCTCTCTCAGATTCCACTCATCCACAGCCAGACCTTACCTACTCCCTGCCCTATGCATCACCAATTCAACAACTTAAAAATGGACAAAAACAAACTTGAGAATTGTTTGCCACAAATTCATGACACACATCGTTAAAAAAACTACACTGGCTAGAACTACCCCACTACTTGTTGTATTCATAAAATCAGTCACTACACATAAGCTTATCTACACCGGGAAAATGCCTTACACACCAGGCCCTACTACCCCTGTACTAAAGAACTAAGATCCAGCAACAAACCCCTACTTCTTACAACCAAACCTAACAACAACGCCAGCAGTGTTCTATAATCTAACTAGGTCTCAAAACTCTAACTCTATCCCCGAAGTTACACAAATACAAAAATTCCCTATTTTCAAATCCCACCTCAAACGAAACCAAAAGAGCAAATGGCTATGTTCATGTACCTCACCTGAGCAGCCCCACCTCACCCTAATACATTCCCTTACCTGTTTACCTCTTCTAGCTCTCACTTCTGCCCCTTAATTCTCCTATGCCCTCTGTCAATCATCACACTGTGCACTCTCATCTACATACTCGACCAGGCATCCTTTTAAAATTATCACAAGCTTCTTCCTCTGCTCCTGTCCCTTTAAATCACCTGATCAATGTATTTATTCAAACCATGCATATTATTTAGCACTGTACATATACCTAAAGATTTACATAAACCTAACCACACCTGATTTACATAAACCTAACCACACCTATTACTTAAGTTTTCTTCACATGTTCACATTTTTGTACATTTGTTGCTATGTTTCTTTACATATTCTACTAATATACTGCATGTAAAATATACTACCGTGTATACGTAATTGTATGTAATTTCTGGAGCTTTTTTCCCCCCTGGGCCTCCGCTGAAAAATGGGTATCTGCCCAGTTGGACTTTCCCCAGTGAAGTAAAAAAAGCAGAAATATAAATACCTGCATAATTAATTTTAATTTAATTTTGACAATAAATATTCCTTAACATTGGAACTGCTCACCGTTACACATGTCCTTTGGTCAACTATTATGTCTGGATTTGATTTAACCACATCAATATATCTTCTTCTTCTTCTGTCGGCTTTTTCCCGGTTAGGGGTCGCCACAGCAGATCACCTTGTCCGCACATTGATTGGCAGTGGAGTTTTACGGTGTCGAGTTGCCAGCCCGGCGCCCAACCTTCCACAGAAGGCACACTCACACGCACACCTAGGGCCAATTTAGAGTATCCAATCCACCTGCAGCATGTCTTTGGGATGTGGGAGGAAACCGGAGCACCCGGAGGAAACCCACGTGACCACAGGGAGGACATGCAGACTCCGCACAGAAGGCACCCCAGCCGAGGATCGAACCGGAGAACCTCTTGCTGTGAGGCAGCAATGCTAACCACTGCACCACCGTGGCCGCCCTTAACCACATCAATATATAAAAATGAAAAAAGAAGCATTTTGGCTCTGCAACAAAGCACATTGCTTTTGAACTCATAAAAAGTTCCCCACTTCTTGTTAACAAACATGTCATACAACAGTACTGTGTAGTACTACTGGAAGTCTATAAAAATAAGTTATGTCTTACCATAATGTTCCATCGGTGTTGTAGTTCTTTGTCCATTCATTACAAATAGGACTTCGGTTCCGTTCTTAGAACCGATACAGCCGTTTCCAAGCTCGCGCCAGCCAAAAACTCTCCAAGACCTACCCATAATACCCCTCTCCTAGTTACTTCAGATCGAGTTTGCCCACCCCTATATAATAGAAATAGTAATAGAAAAATAGTAGAAGGCTCTGTCTGAGCAAACACCCTAACTAGGAGTTCTTCTAAAGTCCACCAGGAGTCCAGGCAGGGGGAAGGAGGGTGGGAAGTAATGAATGGACAAAGATCTACAACACAGATGGAACGTTACTGGTAAGACATAACTTCTTTATCTGATGATGTAAATCTTTGTCCATTCATCGAGTCCCCAGCTACTTGAATCCTGGGTGGCCTTAAGGAAGGATATTCCTGAGCACCATAGACCCAAAAGATGCTCGTCACCTGGAGGCCAAATCCAATTTGTAATGAGAGAGAAAAGCATGAGGTATTGCCCAAGTGGCTGCTGCGCAGATATCATCCACAGAGGCTCTGGAATGAAATGGTACAGAAGTAGCCATAGATCTGGTAGAATGAGCCTTTATTCTGGAAGATAAGGATAGCTTATTCTGTTGGTGGATAAATGTAATGATGTTTCTAAGCCAGGAGAATAAAGTCACTTTGGAAACAGGTTTACCCAATTTGGGTCCTCCAAAGGCCACAAACAATTGATCTGTTTTCCTGAAAGATTTAGTCCTGTCCAATAACAACGAAGCAGCCGATGGTACTCCCCTCTATTAGAATGCTGAGGAAAGAAAACCGGCAAGTCAATAGATTGGCTAATGGAAAATCCAGAAATGATCTTGGCCAAGAAAGAAGAGAGTCAGTACGAAGGGACATCCCATCCGTGTGGAAGATCAAGTAAGGACTCTTGACACTCAAGGCCTGCAGCTCAGATACTCTTCTCGCTAAGCAAGTGCTACTAGAAGTAAAGTTTTCCATGACAAAAATTTTAAATCACATGAATCAAAGGGCTCAAAAGGAGGACCTGTGAGAGACTGAAGCACCAAAGTCAAGTCCCACTGTTCTAAGGGAGGCTTGACCAGAGATTTAATGTCTAACACTCCTTTGAAAAATGTCTTGCATAGGCGGTGTGACATAATTAAAAAGAATTATCAAGTCCATTATGAAAACTGGCAATAGCTGATAAATGTACAGTGATGGTCGATGCAGAAGCTCCTGCATGTAAAAGAGTAGTCAGGTACTGAAGGATCTTTTGAATAGACAGAGACGGGATGTATGTTCTGATCTTTGGCCCAAATAGAAAACCTGGCCCATTTACTAGAATAAACTTTCCTGGTGGAAGGTTTGTGTGAAGCCAGAAGAATTTCACGAACAGGAGATGGAATGTCAGGCAGCCTGGCAATCACTGGAAGTGGAGAAACCAAGCTGTGAGCTCGAGACTGTGGAGGTTCGGATGAATCAGTCCCTGAGGATGAGAGAACAGGTCTTGGGAATGATCCAGGATCCACGGGCTGTGAATCAGATGAGGTCATAGAAACGGGAACCAGACTTGACGAGGCCAGTAGGGGGCAATGAGGATCACTTTGCTTCTCAACCTCTGAATTTTCTGGAGAAATTTTGGAATGAGGGGAAATGGGGGAAAAGGCATATAGAAGACCCGGGGGCCAATCGTGCATTAGAGCATCCCTAGGGGGTTCCCCCTGAGGGGGGATTCAAGGCAAAATAGCTTCGGCATTTGTACTTTAGGGGGGAAGCAAACAGATCGCAGCAAGGTTTGCCCCAGTGTCAGAAGATCCGATCCGCTGTTGCAGGGTTGAGGGACCACTTGTCAGGCATCAGGATGTTCCTACTCAGACTGTCCTCAATAAAGGTTGGAATTCCCAGGAAAGAAAGCAGGTGGAAGCTATTGCCCACTGCCAAATCCTCATGGCTTCCCGACACAGGGGGTAAGACCTGGTTCCACCTTGCTTGTTGCTATACCAGACGACTGACATGTTGTCTGATTGAACTGCAATGGTCTCAAGAGGGTAGGGATGCATGGAATGCTTGCAACGCTAGGGGGAACTGCCCTCAGTTCCAGGACATTTATGTGCAAATTTGCCTCCATGGAGGACCAGGTGCCTTGGACCATCTTTCCCTGGAAATGCCCCCCCCACCACCCTAACAGGGAAGCGTCCGTGGTCACCCTGGCCGTGGGCTGGGGAAGACAGAACAGTCGACACTAAAGATTCATTTGTGGCTTCATCCACCATAGCATTTCTTCCTTGTAACGGTCTGTAGACGTATCATGTGGTCGAGTGGATGAGTTAGAAATGACCATTGTGCGATAAGGAGCCACTGCAGGATTCTCGTGTGCAGCCTCGCCAGTGGTACTAACATAATGGCAGCTGCCATGGAGCCTAAGAGTTGCAGTACAAGACGTGCTGGTACATAGATCTGAGGAAGAAAGTCTTGGATTTGGTGTCTTATTTTCGAAAGCCTTTGAGGGGGGAAGAGAGGCTTGACAGGATGTTGTGTTGAAGACCACTTCAATAAATTCCAGTGTCTTCACTGGAGACATTTGAGAGTTGTCCTTGTTGATTGTAATCAACAAGTGGAGAGCGAGACCTTGAGTGTAAGACAGGCTGCGGACTAGGAGATTCCTTGTCAGAGCGGTAAGGAGCCCATCATCTAGATATGGAAACACCTGGAATCCTTGTAGTCAAAGATGAGCTACCACAACTGCCATACATTTGGTGAACACTTGGGGGGCTGTCGAGAGACCGAATGGCAGTGCCCTGAACTGGTAGTGATTGGCTCCCAGCCGGAAGCGGAGAAACCTCCGGGAGCGGTGATCCATCTTTATGTAGTAGTACGCATCCTGTTGTCCCTCCCTAGGAATGGAAGAATGGACTGTGCCGTGACCATCTGGAATTTTTGAGGTTTGATAAATTTATTCAATAGGCTGAGATCCAGGATTGGTCTCTAGTCCCCTGTCTTTTTTTGCACTAAAAAGAACCTAGAGTAAAACCTGGATCCTGTCTGGACTGGTTGGATGACTCTTTTTCTTAGCAGCTTTTCTATTTCTAAGGCTGCTAATTCTCTCTGATTGGGCGGTACATCAGGGATTTGTATGACGGGTCTGGGAGTTGAATCGAATAGTATTTGGCAGCCTCTGGATATTATTCTCTGCACCCAAACAAACATTGGTAGTAATACGATGCCAGGCTGGTAGATGGAGAGAAAAACAACCCCTGACTGCTTCCAGAGGAAAGCAATCATGCTGCTGCTGAGTGCTGGTAGGGTCCGCTGGAGAAAGAATCTCTAGCGCCCTGGTTACGTGGACCCCCTCTACCCCGAAAGGGACGTCTTCCAGATGAGTTGCCCCCTCTGCCCCAGGAAGATTGTTCACCATGAGTGTCAAGAAAAGGTCCTTGGAATTTCTTGAACCACATTTTTCCTTCCTTCTGGTTCCTGGAGTAGGACCTCTGGGGGTTGGAACAGCGTATGCCCACAGCAGACAAGGTATTTCCATCTTTCTTACTTTGTGCAAGTGTGTCTCGCACTTTGGGTCCAAAAAGTGCAGATTCACCGACAGGTGCATTGACGAAAAAAGACTTAAAGGGGTCTGCAAAGTCACACAACTGCATCTAAGCATTACGTCTCATGACAATGCCTGATGCGGCAGCTCGAACTGCCCCCTCAGTGGTGTGAAATATCAAACACATTGAGGAGTACGAGATGGATTCAAGGGTAGCTAGCTGTGAAGCGACAGTGTCGCACACCCCCATCAGGCAGTACCTCCACCAAAGAGACGATATTTCGGAAATTAGGTATCTTTGGAGGTGAGTAAAGTGTGCCATATCGTTCAGCGACCGAATGGCGAAGGTCGCTGAAGCATAAGTCCACTTCCCTAGTCTGTCCATGGTCCGCAACTCCCTATTCGGAGGATGGACAGTGGAACTATCTTCTGCCAGTTCCCTCTTGGTGGCCTTCGCAAAAACCATAGAATCAACTATCAAATGCTTGGACCAGTGGGGCTGGTCTTCAGGTGTAGATAAAATTTTTTCTGGCCTCGGGGAACAGGCTCTACATTGTCTGGGGCCTTCCAGGCACACTGCACAATGAGCTTAACAAGGTCATCTGCTGGTGGGGTCACCCAGGAAGTAGATGGCCAGGCACAGAAGGCCTGCAAGAACACTGATTCCTCAGAGGATTTTGAGAATGTTTCCGAATGAATAGTCATCTGGGGGAAAACGTGGGGACCCTTCCCCCTCATCACAATCAGTGTCTTCGATGACAGATTCCTCTGGGGAATCAAGGTGCTTCCTCTTGCACGGTTTCTTCCGGGGTGGCTCCTCGGTGGGATCTTCGGAGGACTCCGGAGAAGGGGTTCTCTTCAAAGGGGGGGGTCCTGCGACTCCCATGCCCGGGGTCCCAAAATAGGGGGTTGGGACAGCTGCATGCTAAGGGGGGGGGGGGTTCTGATACTGATGTCATTGGTGCTGACTGCGAACCTGTGGAGGCAAGGACCCTCTCCATCACCTGGAAAGCAGGCCCATCCAAGGAGGAATGGGAGCCGGAACTGGGAAGGACATCCTCAGAACCGGGGTCACACCCTGCCCCGAGGAGCCCACCTCCAGGTAAGGAGCTCTGAGAGGACTGGAAGCTGTCGGAGCCATGGACATAGATGGCGCCAGAGAGAAAATAGGCACCGGGCTAGGTATCAAGGTACGGACGGTCCAAGCACTGCTCCGAGAAAACATCGGCTCTGCAGCAAGGGTGGCCGGTGCAGACAGGGGAAAAACTGTTGTCAGAGCCAAGACAGTATGCATCAGTGTGGACATCGGTACCGGGACCTGGGTAGAGGCTGTAAGAGGATAAACAGGGGAAGATGTAAAAGATTCCAAGCCAAGAGGGATGGAAGGTCTTGCTGGAATGGGCAATCCCCTATCTGCTAAAAGCTGGTCCACAACCTGCACTAGGTCTATTTCAGAAAAACTCATGGTGGATCTAAAGGAGGCTGCTGAAGGAGAATCAGGTCTTTCTAGAAAGGGGTTAAACCTCTGCCCCAAAAAAGGGTCGTAAGTTGGAGAGTGTCTTGTCCTTGGCAGATATTCGAGTTTTGGAGCCGATGGTGACAAAGAAACTATTGGCACCATGGCCGGGGATGGTGCCGAAGCAGTTACAGTCATAGGAACCAATGTCGGATCAAAGGACGGCACCGAAGTCAGTGGTGCCGAGGTTGGAACCGAAATAGGGGTGAATATCATGGACAGCACCGATGGAGAAGATACACAGCCTGGTGCCGAAGAGGTCTACGTCAGGGGCTCAGGCAAAGCACGGAGCTGACTCAGTTCCATAACTGACGGAGATGCAAGAACTAAGTGACTCTGTTTTTCCTTATGTTTTTTGGTCTTTGGAGGAGGGGAGACCTCCAACCCACATACAGCCTCCTAAAAAGGTGCCTTGATTAAACCTTTTAAAATAAGCTTATTTTTATGTTCAGGTAGCGTAGGACTACTAAAAGTAGCACAAATATCACAGTCAGCTTTAATATGATCCACGCCCAAACAATAGACACAATGAGCATGTTCATCCAAGTTGGGCATCTTACGCCCACACTTATCACACTGTTTAAACCCCAACTTAGCTTTGTCTGACATAGTAAAGCAACAAGGCTATCGTATAGAAAAAACAAAATAAGGGAGAGAAAAAGGTGAGAGAATACCAATGATGGTATTTAAAAAATACCACAAGTGGTAAGGAAGGGCCTTGTCAAAGGCAGGAGAAAGGGACAGTACCAATAATGGTAGAAATTAAAATACCAAGGTAAAGGGTAGGGAATAGAATTAGGTTATAGGCAACAGTGAGAAAAGGCTAAATTGACTAAAAAACTTTGGAGGAGAAACTGTCTTAAAAACAACAAATTTCTACTTAGCTTTGAAAGAGATGGCTATCACGGCACATCTGACTAGGAACACGGCAAACGAGATCTGGAGTAACTAGGAGAGGAGCATTGTGGGTAGGTCTTAGTTGAGAGTTTTTGGCTGGCGCGAGCTTGGAAACGGCCATATCAAGTCCTATTTGTAATGAATGGACAAATATGGAAGCCCATATTTTATTTTTGGGAATACCAGGGTTTGGACTTCAATAGCTAGAGGAAAAATATAAGAGCAGCAGATTTCACAATGAAAACATTCAACATTACCTTCAGCTGTCTCTGAGCGTTACATTAATATAAACCACTACATGCCGTTACTGCAGCCCCCATCTGACCTCTCTCTCATGGTTATATTAATATAACCATTCTATGTACCATGACTGAATGGACCCCAGACCCCCCCCCGACCTCAGCTTATAAAAGCACAACAGTGAGAGACATTCTACGTGCCATACTCAATGGATTGCAGTGGTATCTCTGATCTCCGTTACAACATGTGCTCAGCCCAGTCCGACTATCCCAGTCAACAAATGCAAATAAATAAAAAGATAAATTAGACCAAACAACACAAAAGTGATGTCCTATCAACAAGTGTGCATGTATGAGGGAAGGGGAACATACCTACAGTTTCCATGGAGAAGCAAAGCACATTTGGGAAAAGGCCCCTTCAAACAAACAATCTACCCTTTAAGGCAGTCTACCTGCCAGGTGAACAATGCACTCTAGCACAGTCACTGAGTAGGGATCTGTAGCATGTGGCAGGTGGCAGCGCAGGTGATTGTCATTCCTACATTCAACAGCAGCAAGAGGAACTCCATTTACTTTACAACACAGTGCTCAGTCAGCTTTGCCCACAGATACCCAATCAGCAACCCTGGGAAACAAGCAAACAGACTTCTTTAGGCCAGCAATAGTACATACACAAGCTATTAATTCAAAAGGTACATAACACAAGCTATTAATTCAAAAGGTACTGCTCAAAGTGAAACTGCATCCTCAACTCATCTGATCCTGCTGGCTTCCTCAATGGTGTCTTCTTCTTTCGGCTTTTCCCGGTTAGGGGTCGCCACAGCAAATCACCTGTCTGCTCATGTTTAGCAGTGGAGTTTACAGTGTCGAGTTGCCAGCCTGGCACCCAACCTTCCACAGAAGGCACACACACACACATGCACTCACACCTAGGGCCAATTTAGAAAGTGTCCAATCCACCTACAGCATGTCTTTGGGATGTGGGAAGAAACCGGAGCACCCGGAGGATACCTACACGACCACAGGGAGGACATGCAGACTCCGCACAGAAGGCATCCGGGCCAAGGAGCAAACCGGAGAACCTCTTGCTGTGAGGCGGCAATGCTAACAACTGCACCACTGCAGCCGCCCCGGCTTCTTCAATGGTGTATTAACTTCATTTTATCCTCCTCCTTTTTTGGCCTCCTGCCTTTCAACTTTCTCTCACACAAACATAAGGCACAGAATCCATATGCCTATATACCCCCAAAGTCTTCACACTTCTGTTTTCCACAACATTCCTCAGGCTACAGAAGACCATACAAAGTCAGCAACACCAACAAAAAATACAGATGGCAAAATGGAACAGATATTCAGGGTGGACATAAACAACTGTCCTGCAATTATATTTATACACCATACTAAGCTTCTAGTATTTATTCTATTCCCCAATTTCAGTTGGACTTTTCTTATACATACAGCTTTATTCAAATCTTGCTATTAAACACTTTTATTTTGGAAACTAGAAACTTTGTATAGCCTAAATGGATGATGTATATTCTGCATCTTACTACATATATACTATTACACTATCTAATTATTGTATTTTGCTTATATTTCTATGGAGCTTTCCCCCCCAGGCCTCCGCTGAAAACGGGCTTCTGGCCCAGTCAGCCTTTTCCGGTAAACAAACAGATAGATAGATAGACACTTTGTATTTGACAAAACATTATTACTCATCTGTGCAGTAAAAATAAGAACTTCCAGTCACAAAACTAACTTAAAACAACCAGTTCACTGCAGCGGTTCCTGGTATACCAAATATGGCACTATAAGTCATAATAACCATGACAAATGTCAAATACACCAACACAAGTTCATAATGGTCACGCCATATCAGTTATATTGCATTGTAGCACCTCCTCCCATTGAAGTTCACTCCGTTTTGGCCATTACTTGTGTGATTGACAGCTGATTTGGGCATGGCATCATTGATGGACAGACAGTAGAAAATACGTTTTATACATTAAATCAAGAATGCTTTTAAATATCAAATCAAATACAAGTTAAACACTACGTAAAACATAAAATAGCTTGTAAATGCAATGTGAAACATTGTTAAAAATGCTGACAGAAATACAATGCAAAATACGAAACAAAATCAGGGACAGTAGAGAGGTATGATCATACGGGTCTGCTTTAAAATCAGGGACAGTAGAGAGGTATGATCATACGGGTCTGCTTTAAAATCAGGGACAGTAGAGAGGTATGATCATACGGGTCTGCTTTAAAATCAGGGACAGTAGAGAGGTATGATCATACGGGTCTGCTTTAAAATCAGGGACAGTAGAGAGGTATGATCATACGGGTCTGCTTTAAAATCAGGGACAGTAGAGAGGTATGATCATACGGGTCTGCTTTAAAATCAGGGACAGTAGAGAGGTATGATCATACGGGTCTGCTTTAAAATCAGGGACAGTAGAGAGGTATGATCATACGGGTCTGCTTTAAAATCAGGGACAGTAGAGAGGTATGATCATACGGGTCTGCTTTAAAATCAGGGACAGTAGAGAGGTATGATCATACGGGTCTGCTTTAAAATCAGGGACAGTAGAGAGGTATGATCATACGGGTCTGCTTTAAAATCAGGGACAGTAGAGAGGTATGATCATACGGGTCTGCTTTAAAATCAGGGACAGTAGAGAGGTATGATCATACGGGTCTGCTTTAAAATCAGGGACAGTAGAGAGGTATGATCATACGGGTCTGCTTTAAAATCAGGGACAGTAGAGAGGTATGATCATACGGGTCTGCTTTAAAACATGGAACTCTCCTAACATTGAATTTCATAACATAGACCATAACATCAAAAACTCAAAACAATGAAAACTTCGAACACTGAAAGTGTGCATCATAACACAGAAAACTACAACGCCCATGTAAATAACATCCCCTCCACTTATAATACCATCAAACTATAAAGCACACTTTTTACTACGTTTGCTGCCCCACACAAATATACCAACTCCTACTTCGCATTACAGTGGGAAAAAGTTAATTTCCTAACCTGACTGTAACATGATCACCATACAGAAAATTAGCATATGAATGAGTTGCTTTCATAGAAGTTCATTTGCTCCTCACATGGGGGGTACAGGGGGGGGCTTAAGTGTTTTTGTTAGTTTGGTGTTGTTTAAAGGTGGGGCGGATGTTATTTACATGTGCATTGTAGTTTTCAGTCTTATGATGCAAGGTTTCAATGTTCTGAGGTTTCATTATTTTGATGTTATAATCTCAGTGTTTTGAAGTTCAATGTTATGAGATTTCAAGGTTTTAAAGTAGACTTATATATTATACGTACAGCATAAAATATAAGCACATTCCTAGCAGTTTACAAAAACGTGATTGTGCTGAAGGTTTTATATAATACAGAAATTAAAAACAAAACAAAATCACAAGTACATTCTTAACACTTTATTAGCCCTCAGATTTATGAAGAAAGGGCAAGTAATTGCTATCCCATCTCAATACTGGAGTCTAGGAAGTCATGCAAATGGGCATATATTTACATATAAAACAAAGCATATAAAAAAGCAATTATTTTAATTAAGATGAGTGCTGCAAAACACTTTTAAACATTAAAATACAGGTGCTGTAATGTGCCTCACACCTCCCTACTATTCATCATGCAACACCACCTAACAGTTTTGATGGGGCTAGGCTACATAAGAACTCACTTCTGTTAGTGTTGTTTCTTTGCCTAAAGATGAATAATATAAGCAATCAGTAGTGTTACAGGAATATTTTTTATTTATTTGATGACTTACAGCGTGACCGTGCATATTACCGGGGCTGGTGCTGCACATGGCTGGGGGGGATACTACAGTGTAATATAACCAGCATGGTATATACCAGCATGAGAAACAAATTACTTCAGACTTGTAGCACTGCTGAAAAAAATAAGCAAACAAGAAAGTGAATACACACATGCTGTACCCATATATATCGAATGCATGTCTGTCCTAAAAAATCAAGGTGTCCTTAAAATAATCTGTTACCTATGAATCTACGGACAGTGGTAGTAAGTATTAGCCTAGCTGCACTTCTGGGCCATTTTAAGCCTAGCCGATTTCCCTTCTAAAGCAGAGAATCAAATCCTGTACTTTGTGTCTGAGGTAAAAAAAATCAACCATTAAGCTAACTTCCAAATCCAATGTAGTTAACGTTACAATCTAGAACGACAAAAAGACACTAAATTAAACATAAATTGTTTAAAAGTCAAAAGATACAAACTTCAAAAATCAACGATGGTGGGAAAAGAAATTCAGGCTACAGTTATACAGCATTGCATTAAGTATTACAAACTGAGCAAAGCTGCTAATAATTTGGCAAAACAACTGGACATTATTATTGGGTATCAAAACAGTCAGTCATCTGTAAACGAATACCTCAGTCTGATCAATGTATGTTTGAATTCAAAGTGCATATGCTTATCACTATTAATGCTTCATAAATATGATTACTGTTTCAGGTTGTCTTCCACTGATCAGAATCAAAATGTTTTGATAAAGCTTTTGACAATTGTGATTGACAAATATAGCAAGTTAACCATTTGCGGATGCCCCCTCCCTCAAAAATATAGTGCACCATCTGAGGCAGGGTGATTAAAATAAGACTAGGCATATAAAATCCAGTATGTTGACTTACAAGCATAGCAGTAGGACCAAGGAACAGAAGAAGACAAAGTAATTATTAAAAAAGTGCTATTTCAGTTTATAAAATCAAACTTGTGTAACTACAAGACAAATCGTGTCCACTGATGTCACAGTATTGAATGCTGATGATGATCAATGTGTTACAATGGTCGTGAAGTACACTTCCTAAATGCTAAGACAAACACAGTGCTGCCTCACTTTGCATAAGGATGGAGGTGGTGTTGGGCTGTCCTGCAGTCCAGCACCCAAAAACAAAGTGCACTGTTGCAATCATCGAGTGGGTCAATATTCTTTAGAAAGCAGGTCATCAATCACCTGCATGAATACCTACACCATTAAATACGATCATTTCCAATATTTTCCATATAAAACACCATCAGCAGTGTACGGGGGATGCACACTAACAAAAGACATACATTTTGTACAAAGATTGACAAGTACAGTACACCTTTCATCCACCGAAACATCAATAAAATGTATATTTATAACCTTCCAGGAAAAATAAATACTTTAATGCTCTTAGTCCAACAAAAAAGTTGAACTCAACATTGTGACTCACTAGATGTGCGTGTAGAAATCAGTCACTAATCCTTTTCACACACCTACGGATTCAGTGTAGGACAACTACCACACACCCTTTCAGCTGATGTAACATATTCAGCACTAAACAAGACAAGCGTCTGTCAGCAAGAAAGGGAAAAAAGCCACGAAGTGCCATGCCATCTGCCAGTGGCACTCCCTGAACAGCAACAAGACAGCAGTGCCGACTGCTCAAGCCACAAAGAAACGCTCCGGTGGGGTTATCTTCAGAGAGAGGAAAAGTGTCGGGTATAAACACAGAAATGCAATCCACTGCTAAGCACCGAAGTCATGTACGTGCAGACCCTTTATAAACTGCAATCAAAACAACACAGAACATACAATCAAGCACAAGAAACCTGGCAGCAGGAGTTGTATGTTTACTAAAGCGTCCGTTTAGGGTTACCGTCGGTGTATTTAACCTGGGGGGTTCTTCAGTGGTCGTTGCCTTTACTTCCCCTCTCATGATTTAACAGCCCCAAGGGCTACACACAGACCACCGTTTAATTAACAGCCCGTTTGCCACCTGCTTGAATGTAGAGGCACTTACCAGTTCAGTATGCATGCCGCGTCCGTTATCCATCACATAGTCACACAGAAATCCCCACCAAAACAAATCCCGGACACTTTCCCCTCAGGGCTCGGTGTGTGTGTGTTCACGGCTAAGGGCTTAGATTTCCTCAGTCCCAACAACGCAGAGTCCGGGACTCGTCCCCCTCGGAAACGGTGTGCGAGTCGCTTACGGGTCCCTCGACACGACTCCTTCACTCAACCAGCGACGAGAAACACACAGCGACCAAACTCCTTCGAGAGGAAAGACAAACTCCCTGACAGAAACCCGCCATCGACAGCGGTACCAAGCGACATCCTTTCTAGAACAGCCGACGACGACCACTTGGCTTCTCGAGCGCAGGTGTGCGCTGCAGGCGAAGCTGTGAGCCCGAGACCAACGCGTAGCTCTCCCAGCTCGCCTCCAGCACCCGCCGTGCGCTTGCAGCGAGACTCAAGAGCTGCATTCAAATGAGCTCGCGCTTCACGCAGGACAGAGCCTGCCTACAAAGGCTGCACCGGCTGTGAAAGGGAGCACGTGGAAAGGAAAGCACAACAGCTGCAGTTAGTGATAGCGCTGAGCCATGGGATGGGGGGCATGACCCCGGTTAAGGAAAGCAAATGCAACCTGCAACTGCACTTATGTATGTAACACATAGCGTTGAGCCATGGGATGGGGGGCATGACCCCGGTTAAGGAAAGCAAATGCAACCTGCAACTGCACTTATGTATGTAACACATAGCGTTGAGCCATGGGATGGGGGGTATGACCCCGGTTAGGGAAAGCAAATGCAGTCTGCAACTGTGCTTATGCATGTAACAGATAGCGCTGAGCCATAGGATGAGGGGCATGACCCCCATTAGGGAAAGCAAATGCAACCTGCAACTGCGCTTATGTATATAACAGATAGTGCTCATCCATGGGATGGGGGGCAAGACCCTCGTTAGGGAAAGCAAATGCAGTCTGCAACTGTGCTTATGCATGCAACAGATAGCGCTGAGCCATGGGATGGGGGGCATGACCCCGGTTAGGGAAAGCAAATGCAACTGCACTTATGTATGTAACAGATAGAGCTGAGCCATAGGATGGGGGGGGGCATGACCCCGGTTGGGGAAAGCAAATGCAACCTGCAACTGCGCTTATGTATGTAACACATAGCGCTGAGCCATGGGATGGGGGGCATGACCCCAGTTAGGGAAAGCAAACGCAACCTGCAACTGCGCTTAAGTATGTAACACATAGCGCTGAGCCATGGGACAGGGGGGCATGACCCCGGTTAGGGAAAGCAAATGCAACCTGCAACTGCGCTTATGTATGTAACACATAGCGTTGAGCCATGGGATGGGGGGCATGACCCCCGTTAGGGAAAGCAAATGCAACCTGCAACTGCGCTTATGTATGTAACAGATAGTGCTCAGCCATGGGATGGGGGGGCAAGACCCCGCTTAGGGAAAGCAAATGCAGTCTGCAACTGTGCTTATGCATGTAACAGATAGCGCTGAGCCATGGGATGGGGGGCATGACCCCGGTTAGGGAAAGCAAATGCAACTGCACTTATGCATGTAACAGGTAGAGCTGAGCCATAGGATGGGGGGCATGACCCCGGTTGGCGAAAGCAAATGCAACCTGCAACTGCGCTTATGTATGTAACACATAGCGCTGAGCCATGGGATGGGGGGCATGACCCGCTTAGGGAAACCAAATGCAACCTGCAACTGCACTTATGTATGTAACAGATAGCGCTGAGCCATAGGATGGGGGGCATGACCCCGGTTAGGGAAAGCAAACACAACCTGCAACTGCGCTTAAGTATGTAACACATAGCGCTGAGCCATGGGACGGGGGGGCATGACCCCGGTTAGGGAAAGCAAATGCAACCTGCAACTGCGCTTATGTATGTAACACATAGCGGTGAGCCATGGGATGGGGGGCATGACCCGGTTAAGGAAAGCAAATGCAACCTGCAACTGTGCTTATGTATGTAACAGATAGTGCTCAGCCATGGGATGGGGGGCAAGACCCCGGTAAGGGAAAGCAAATGCAGTCTGCAACTGCGCTTTTGCATGTAACAGATAGCGCTGAGCCATGGGATGGGGAGCATGACCCTTGTTAGGGAAAGCAAATGCAACCTGCAACTGCACTTATGCATGTAACAGGTAGCACTGAGCCATAGGATGGGGGCATGACCCCGGTTAGGGAAAGCAAATGCAACCTGCAACTGCACTTATGTATGTAACACATAGCGCTGAACCATGGGATGGGGGCATGACCCGGTTAGGGAAAGCAAATGCAACCTGCAACTGCGCTTATGTATGTAACAGATAGTGCTCAGCCATGGTATGGGGGGCAAGACCCCGGTTAGGGAAAGCAAATGCAACCTGCAACTGCACTTATGCATGTAACAGATAGCGCTGAGCCATAGGATGGGGGCATGACCCCGGTTAGGGAAAGCAAATGCAACCTGCAACTGCGCTTATGTATGTAACACATAGCGCTGAGCCATGGGATGGGGGGCATGACCCGGTTAGGGAAAGCAAATGCAACCTGCAACTGCGCTTATGTATGTAACACATAGCGCTGAGCCATGGGACAGGGGGGCATGACCCCGGTTAGGGAAAGCTGCAACTGTGCTTATGTATGTAACAGATAGCGCTGTTCCATGGGATGGGGGCATGACCCCGGTTAGGGAAAGCAAATGCAACCTGCAAGTGCACTTATGCATGTAACAGGTAGCGCTGAGCCATAGGATGGGGGGCATGACCCCGGTTAGGGAAAGCAAATGCAACCTGCAACTGCGCTTATGTATGTAACACATACCGCTGAGCCATAGGATGGGTGGCATGACCCCAGTTAGGGAAAGCAAATGCAACCTGCAACTGAGCTTATGTATGTAACACATACCGCTGAGCCATGGGATGGGGGGCATGACCCCGGTTAGGGAAAGCAAATGCAACCTGCAATTGCACTTATGTATGTAACAGATAGTGCTCAGCCATGGGATGGGGGGCAAGACCCCGGTTAGGGAAAGCAAATGCAACCTGCAACTGCGCTTATGTATTTAACACATAGCGCTGAGCCATGGGACGGGGGGGAATGACCCCGGTTAGGGAAAGCAAATGCAACCTGAAACTGTGCTTATGTATGTAACACATAGCGATGATCCATGGGACGGGGGGGAATGACCCCGGTTAGGGAAAGCAAATGCAACCTGAAACTGTGCTTATGTATGTAACACATAGCGATGAGCTATGGGATGGGGGGCATGACCCGGTTAGGGAAAGCAAATGCAACCTGAAACTGTGCTTATGTATGTAACACATAGCGATGAGCCATGGGACGGGGGGGAATGACCCCGGTTAGGGAAAGCAAATGCAACCTGAAACTGTGCTTATGTATGTAACACATAGCGATGAGCTATGGGATGGGGGGCATGACTCCGGATAAGGAAAGCTGCAACTGTGCTTATGCATGTAACAGAAAGCGCTGATCCATGGGATGGGGGCATGACCCCAGTTAGAGAAAGCAAATGCAACCTGCAACTGCGCTTATGTATGTAACACATAGCGCTGAGCCATAGGATGGGGGGCATGACCCCGGTTAGGGAAAGCAAATGCAACCTGCAACTGCGCTTATGTATTTAACACATAGCGCTGAGCCATGGGACGGGGGGGAATGACCCCGGTTAGGGAAAGCAAATGCAACCTGAAACTGTGCTTATGTATGTAACACATAGCGATGAGCTATGGGATAGGGGGCATGACCTGGTTAGGGAAAGCAAATGCAACCTGCAACAGCGCTTATGTATGTAACAGATAATGCTCAGCCATGGGATGGGGGGCAAGACCCTGGTTAGGGAAAGCAAATGCAGTCTGCAACTGCGCTTATGCATGTAACAGATAGCGCTGAGCCATGGGATGGGGGGCATGACCCCGGTTAGGGAAAGCAAATGCAACCTGCAACTGCACTTATGCATGTAACAGGCAGCGCTAAGCCATATAATGGGGGGCATGACCCCGGTTAGGGAAAGCAAATGCAACCTGCAACTGTGCTTATGTATGTAACACATAGTGCTGAGCCATTGGATGGGGGGCATGACCCGGTTAGGGAAAGCAAATGCAACCTGCAACTGCGCTTATGTATGTAACACATAGCGATGAGCGTTGGGATGGGGGGCATGACTCCGGATAGGGAAAGCTGCAACTGTGCTTATGCTTACCAGCCTGGCTGCTGTGCGTTTTTGATCCTGGAGCTCAAAGGACACTTGAGATTTGATTAAGTGGAACCTTCAAGCATCCCTCTAATCTGCCTACCACCCTCCTGGAAGACCAGAGCTCCTATCTACTAAGATACAACCCTACAACCACTTGGGAAACCTAACCAATAAGACATTGAAATTTGATTAAGTGGAACCTTCAAGCATCCCTCTAATCTGCCTACCACCCTCCTGGAAGACCAAAGCTCCTATCTACTAAGATACAACCCTACAACCACTTGGGAAACCTAACCAATAAGACATTGAAATTTGATTAAGTGGAACCTTCAAGCATCCCTCTAATCTGCCTACCACCCTCCTGGAAGACCAGAGCTCCTATCTACTAAGATACAACCCTACAACCACTTGGGAAACCTAACCAATAAGACATTGAAATTTGATTAAGTGGAACCTTCAAGCATCCCTCTAATCTGCCTACCACCCTCCTGGAAGACCAGAGCTCCTATCTACTAAGATACAACCCTACAACCACTTGGGAAACCTAACCAATAAGACATTGAAAGTACGTTCTACTCATATAAGTTTACTCTACACAATTCAAGACTTGTGTATATTAGTCATATTACCTTCCCAGGACAGCCAGCAGCCAGTACCCCTTATCCCCACTCCCAATCTACCTAACTTGTCTCATAAACTGAATCTGTTTCTACAGACAGTTGGTTTTCCCTCCCCTCACTGCCTTTGTTAAAACATCCTTCTACCAAACACTAGAACCCCAGCTCTGAATACTTCCTTAGGTCAAGCTCTCTTCACCTTATATACATTACCTTTGTTGATTTACCTGCTGTTTCCTTCACTCTATAGATTGTTTTCTGCACTTCAGCACTCCCTTGTGTCCCACCATAGGTCATAATTTCTTCTCTTATCTCTTCAATCCCTGTATATCTAGGAAAGACTCTAGCCCTCAATTATCCCTTCATCCCCATCTCTCCCACAAGGCCCTATATCTTCGACTTTCTTTTTCACTCCATTCTATCTCCCCTTATTTCCTCCCCTTCCTATTACCTCACCTATACGTCTATCTCAACTCCCCGCCTTCAGCACCTACCCGTCCCTGCCTCTTAACCTATCCCTCTCCTTCTCGTGAATTTCCCGCCGTTGAACTAAGGTTTTAGTTATTCCCGTAGCACCCTCCCCCATTGCCTCCTATTACCCTATAAATATATCCCACCATCCCTGGACGCCATCTTTCTTTCCCCTTACCAGCCTGGCTGCTGTGCGTTTTTGATCCTGGAGCTCAAAGGACACTTGAGAGTGAGCGTTTTATGTTTATTTTTGATTCCTAAGTGACACCGGTTTGGTCTGTTTAGCATATCTGTTAAGAGGACATTTCCTTGTTTAACGGTAGCTCTATCTTCTGCACTGTTTTATTTATGGTTGCGGTGCGTTGGGTAGCGATAGTGTAAACGCATCCTGGGTACTCGCACGTGTTCTTTTTACTAGCGTTTTGCTTAGTATGCCTATATTTTGCAGTGACATAGTCATAGCATTAAATTGGATATGTTAACATTGTTAAGCTGGCATTACCAACATGTTCTTATATTGCCTGTAATCTATTTTTCTGTATATGCTCAACTACTTTTGATATCATATGTAAAGCCTGCTTACTACATATCGTAGGCATGTTCACTTAGTCTGCTGGTCTGCGTTATGTTCCGACAAGTCTTTATTCCTGTTTTAAGTTTACTCATAAACTGTTAATGTTGTGTGACACATAAAGTGTCCTTTCTACGCTAACTGCATTTTGTAGGCAGGAATACAGGTCAGATTATAATATCCTACTCTGCCGTGTATCACGGTAGCTATCGCTAATACCTAGTTCTGAATCCCTAAGATTTTTCACTGCAAACCTGTTGTACTACGGTGATATCCACTTTCACTTGTACGCTCTAGTGTCTAGCTCCCAATCCCTAGCACCTTAATAGGCGTCTTGTCATTTATACCTAACCTCATTGTCATAGTATTCTTAGTATATAATTTGTATCCCTAGGATATTGTATTTGCTGCTTGACTGGCGGTCATATTACCTTACATTCAACTATCTCATTCTCCCTGCGCCTACTCAGGCGTCTTAATATGAGGAGAGACTCTCATAATCCTAATATAACTGTAATTCTTAGTAGCGCTGTCCTAGGCACAGTACTTTATTAGGCGTCCTGTCATTCTTAGCTACCCACAGTCATAACTTAGTAACGGTTCTTTTGAACACGTTATTTATCACTTTCTATTTGTAATTGAGTAGCATTACTTCACTGTTGAGTAGCTGAGTCACGGGCTTACGGGGGAGTACTACAATTACATGCAACAGCCATTTTCAGCTACCACATTTGGTCCTCCTGTAAAGGCAATCTGTTAACAGGATTAATGCCTGAATAAGAATTATAGCTATATGACTTAAGAACTCTTGGATAAACGTACTCTGTTCTTATCTGAGCGTACTCCTAAAGCATAATACACTATTGTCTGTATGTTTAAACCTCAAGTAAGATGTATAATTAATAGAAGTATAAATCCATTCTGTGTTACTCAAATATTTGTGATAACGTACTTAGCAAGTGTACATTGTTGTAGCTTTCCATTCTAGCATAGAATTTCATTTTTAATCTTATTATCCTGCAATTGCTTAGTAAATTGTGTGACAGTTTTTGAATTTGCTCTCCTTGTATTTACATTGTTTTGCCTTACTATTTTCTTCTCTCTTCCTACCCTTTTATTAGTTTGATTAAGTGGAACCTTCAAGCATCCCTCTAATCTGCCTACCACCCTCCTGGAAGACCAGAGCTCCTATCTACTAAGATACAACCCTACAACCACTTGGGAAACCTAACCAATAAGACATTGAAAGTCGTTCTACTCATATAAGTTTACTCTACACAATTCAAGACTTGTGTATATTAGTCATATTACCTTCCCAGGACAGCCAGCAGCCAGTACCCCCTTATCCCCACTCCCAATCTACCTAACTTGTCTCATAAACTGAATCTGTTTCTACAGACAGTTGGTTTTCCCTCTCCCCTCACTGCCTTTGTTAAAACATCCTTCTACCAAACACTAGAACCCCAGCTCTGAATACTTCCTTAGGTCAAGCTCTCTTCACCTTATATACATTACCTTTGTTGATTTACCTGCTGTTTCCTTCACTCTATAGATTGTTTTCTGCACTTCAGCACTCCCTTGTGTCTTCCCGCTCCGTTCGCCCTGCGGGCTCACTCCGCTCCCCCTGCGGGCTCACTCCGCTCCCCTCCCTGCCCCCAAATCCCACCCGCCCCTAGAACCTCTACACTTATTCCTACTTAGCCACACCCCTCCTAACTCTGGACCAATCATAACATCTTCCTGTCTCCACCCAAACCCTAATAGTCTCCTCCCTTATCCATCCTACTACTATCCAGAATATATATTTTTGACATTTTCTCTTATTCTAAATATCATGTCTAACCAATATCACACTATCATACTACTAACTCTTCTAACTACTCTTTCCTCTACCTATCTCTTAACCTTCTATGAGCAATCCTTATACTCTACTCCTTGCATCCCACGTAAGCAGACCCTAGCTACCACCATAACTACATCCATAACCCACCTCAGTCCCATTTACAACAACTCTTATCTTCAACCTAAATATCACCGTCTGTCTCACATTAAATACCTTATTCATACCCTCACAAAACAAAATTTCTATTGCAAACCCTCACAATTTAATAACCTTATAGTAAGTTTCTCCTTGATTGATGGAGATATACACCCCAACCCTGGCCCTGACCCCTCCCCACTATCCCCTAACTGGCAACAAGTTAAAACAATGTCCACATCAAATACTAAACCTCCAAAATCTCTCTCAATTGCACATCTAAACATTTGCAGTATTTGCAACAAAATTCCACTAATACATGCACTTCTAGAAGTCCAACAGTTTGACATTCTCTGTCTAACTGAAACTTGGCTCAAACCTACAATAAAAGATAATGAAATTATTCCCCCTGGCTATAATATTCTAAGACAAGACCGTTTAAACAAAAAAGGTGGCGGTGTAGCTATACTCTTTAAAGCAGGACTGGACGTAAGTAAAACAAATCATACCCTTCTAAAAGACACTAATGCGGAAATTATTATTTCCAAACTTCAGATTAACCCTCACAAAACTATCAATATCATCTGTACCTATCTTCCTCCAGGCAAAAATTCTACCATACTAGAAGACCTACTAAACTGGCTCTCACTAAACCTCCCTCAAGAAACAATACTTTTAGGAGACTTTAATATTGATTGGACCTCATGTAAACAAACCAATCCATCTACCCTTATTAACTTACATGGTTTCTCTCAAAACATAAACTCCCCAACTAGAACTAACAAACTTAACAATAAAGAAACCATACTTGACTGGATCTTAACTAATAGTCCCCAACAAAAATATACAACAGGAACTCTACCAGATGACCTTAGTGACCACTCCTTAACCTTTATTATTAGGCATAAAACACATCTTGCTATACCTCCCCTAATTCGTTCATCGCGTAGCAAAAAAAATTTTGATCCCTATAAGTTCCAAAATGAACTTATGCATGCTAACTGGTCACCTCTTAAGACTCTCCCTATAGATGAAGCTGTTAACCACTTTAATAATATTTTTCTTATCATTCTTGAGCATCATGCCCCTCGTTCTATAATGATGAAATTTAAAACAGCTCAATGGCTCACAAGTAATACTAAACAACTAATCCTTAGTAGGAATAAAGCCTGGACTAAATGGCGAACCACTAAAAGTAGTACTGATCATCTTACTTTCAAACAAAAAAGAAACATGACAAAGCAAGCCATCCTAAAAGATAAAAAGAACTTTTATACCCAACTACAACTATCTTCCCCACCAACCACATAAATTTTGGAGCGCTATTAACACACTACTATCTCCTGGCAAAGCTGCAACACCTAACCCACTATGCTCCAACCCTGACTCCCCCTTACAAACAGCCAATGCCTTTAACACATTCTTTACTTCAGCAATATTAAATCTAGCTAACCAACAAAACCCTGACACCTCTACACTACCTACCCCAAGCTGTACTCCTCCCTTATTTCAACTCAAACCCATACCTACCTCTTACATACTGTCCTTACTTCAAAAACTGAAACCCACAACCGCCTCAGCAGACAACTTACCAGCCGAATACCTCCAGTTAGGTGCAAAAGCTATAGCCTACCCTATCTCTATACTAATTAACAGGACTTTAAAAGAAAGCACTATCCCCTTAGTTTGGAAAATCTCACACATCATTCCTCTTTTCAAAGGGGTGACTCAACTGAGTACTCTAACTTCCGGCCCATAGCGTTACTATCTCCCCTTGCAAAAATAATGGAAAAATGCATCCACAAACAGTTGCTTAATCACCTCCTATGTAATAATCTCCTAGCCAATTGCCAACATGGGTTTCGACCTTTCCATAGCACCACCACAGCCTTAATATCCTTCATAGACTCCATTAACAAAAATCGCAACAAAAATATTCTTTCTTCAGCTTTCTTCGTAGACCTGTCAAAAGCCTTTGACATGGTCAATCATCAACTACTCTTACATCGTTTAAAATCTCTCTCTCTGGACAATCTTGCATTAAGCTGGTTCACATCCTATCTTCATAATCGGAAACAAGCTGTCCTATGGGACAACCATCTTTCTGAACTTCTCCCCACCTCTATAGGGGTCCCTCAGGGCTCCATCCTAGGTCCTCTGTTGTTTTCTATTTTTATTAATGACCTGCATCTTGCCACCCCTCAATCTACTTGCATTCAATATGCTGATGACACCACCATTATCTGCTCTGCCACTACCCAGGCCGACCTTCACTCCATCACTCAAAAACCTTCACCACCATAGAGAAATGGTTCTCTAATCACTGCCTCCTCCTCAACCCAAAGAAAACCAAACTCCTCCTCTTTACACCCACACACCTCTCTCCCTCTATCAACTTCACTCTCACATCTAACAATGGTACCCTAATTACTCCAGACCAAACAACCAAACTCTTGGGTGTGATTATTGACAACCAACTAAAATTTGATATTCATATTAACTCCATCATAAAATCAACTAACAGAAAACTAGGCTCACTCTACAGAATCAAGTCTTTCCTAACTCCTGAAGCTAGAACTACTATAGCTCGAACCCACTTAATTTCTACCCTACTATATGCTTCCCCCATATACACTAATCTTTCAAAATATAATCTCAACAATCTTGCTACCTCATACAACCACATTGCCAGATTTGCTACTGCCTCTCCATATAGAACTCATCATTGCATAAATCTCCTAAAACTAGGATGGCTAGAGTTACCACAACTAATTCAATATTACCAACTTACAATTGCCCACAAAGCCCTCCATTACCCAGATAACACACCTATGCTCTCCACCCTCATAAAACCCTACAGTAATCTAAAAAACCTACGCTCTTGCAATAAAATTTTAATTCAAACTTCTCTATCAAATAACTCAGCAGGTGACTCTACTTTTTCCAACTCAGTTGGCAAAGTGTGGAATCAACTTCCCCAAGACCTTACATCCCTGACCTCAATTCCTTTATTTAAAACCAAACTCAAACACTTCCTAACCAACCACTGGCTATGCTCGTGCAATAACGCTGGCTGACCTTTTGACTCCCTCCTTACTTAAATCTAAAGAAACATCTCCTAACCAACCTCTGGCTTTTCTCTTGCAATAACCCTAGCTGACCTTCTTCCCTCCCTCCCTTCTTTACCCCCCTCTCCTCCTCTTTCTTACCTTTATCATTATACTATTTCCATTTCTGTGGTGTCTCTGTCCCCCCCCCTCCTAAAAATAGCTTCCACCCTTTTCTCAACTTATAAATATTGTAATTAATTTTTATTTTTAACCTTGTTAGTTACTGACCATGCTTATCTTCTAAGGCACAGTTTGTTCTCTATTGCCTAATTATACTGTATTTGAGTTTTAATGTTCTTGTTTTTTTTGTTTTATACTATTGTATATTGTTGTATTATTTTATTATGAAGTAGTTAGCGGAGCTTTTCTCCTCGGGCCTCCACTGAAAATGGACATGTATCCAGCTGGACTAGCCCGGTTAACAAATGTAAAATAAAAAAAAAAAATAAAAAATGTATGTAACAGATTGCACTGAACCATGGGATGGGGGGCATGACCCCGGTTAGGAAAAGCAAATGCAGTCTGCAACTGCGCTTATGTATGTAACAGATTGCGCTGAGCCATGGGATGGGGGGCATGACCCCAGTTAGGGAAAGCAAATACAATCTGCAACTGTGCTTATGCATGTAACAGATAGTGCTGAGCCATAGGATGGGGAGCATGACCCCGGTTAGAGAAAGCAAATGCAACCTACAACTGCGCTTATGTATGTAACACATAGTACTGAGCCATGGGATGGGGGCATGACCCCGGTTAGGGAAAGCAAATGCAACCTGCAACTGCGCTTATGCATGTAACAGATAGCGCTGAGCCATGGGATGGGGGCATGACCCCGGTTAGGGAAAGCTACAACTGTGATTATGTATGTAACAGATTGCGCTGAACCATAGGATGGGGGTATGACCCTGGTTAGGAAAAATAAATGCAGTCTGCAACTGCGCTTATGTATGTAACAGATTGCGCTGAGCCATGGGATGGGGGGCATGAACCCGGTTAGGAAAAGCAAATGCAGTCTGCAACTGCGCTTATGCATGTAACAGATAGCGGTCAGCCATGGGATGGGGGGGTATGACCCCGGTTAGGAAAAGCAAATGCAACCTGCAACTGCACTTATGTATGTAACAGATAGTGCTCAGCCATGGGATGGGGGGCAAGACCCCGGTTAGGGAAAGCAAATACAGTCTGCAACTGCGCTTATGCATGTAACAGATAGCGCTGAGCCATGGGATGGGGGGCATGACCCCGGTTAAGGAAAGCAAATGCAACCTGCAACTGCACTTATGCATGTAACAGGTAGCACTGAGCCATAGAATGGGGAGCATGACCCCGGTTAGGGAAAGCAAATGCAACCTGCAACTGCGCTTATGTATGAAACACAAAGTGCTGAGCCATGGGATGGGGGGCATGACCCGGTTAGGGAAAGCAAATGCAACCTGCAACTGCGCTTATGTATGTAACACATAGCGCTGAGCCATGGGATGGGGGGGCATGACCCCAGATAGGGAAAGCTGCAACTGTGCTTATGTATGTAACAGATTGCGATGAACCATTGGATGGGGGGCATGACCCCGGTTAGGAAAAGCAAATGCAGTCTGCAACTGCGCTTATGTATGTAACAGATTGCGCTGAGCCATGGGATGGGGGGGCATGACCCCAGTTAGGGAAAGCAAATGCAACCTGCAACTGCGCTTATGTATGTAACAGATTGCGCTGAGCCATGGGATGGGGGGCATGACCCCAGTTAGGGAAAGCAAATGCAACCTGCAACTGTGCTTATGCATGTAACAGATAGCGCTGAGCCATGGGATGAGGGCATGACCCCGGTTAGAAAAAGCAAATGCAATCTGCAACTGTGCTTATGCATGTAACAGATAGCGGTCAGCCATGGGATGGGGGCATGACCCCGGTTAGGAAAAGCAAATGCAACCTGCAGCTGCGCTTATGTATGTAACAGATAGTGCTCAGCCATGGGATGGGGGGCAAGACCCCGGTTAGGGAAAGCAAATGCAGTCTGCAGCTGCACTTATGCATGTAACAGATAGCGCTGATCCATGGGATGGGGGCATGACCCCGGTTAGGGAAAGCAAATGCCACCTGCAACTGCACTTATGCATGTAACAGGTAGCGCTGAGCCATAGGATGGGGGGCATGACCCTGGTTAGGGAAAGCAAATGCAACCTGCAACTGTGCTTATGTATGTAACAGATTGCGGTGAGCCATGTGATGGAGGGCATGACCCCGGTTAGGGAAAGCAAATGCAACCTGCAACTGCACTTATGCATGTAACAGATAGCATTGAGCCATGGGATGGGGGGGCATGACCCCGGTTAGGAAAAGCAAATGCAACCTGCAACTTCACTTATGCATGTAACAGATTGCACTGAGCCATGGGATGGGTAGCATGATCCAGGTTAGAAAAAGCAAATGCAACCTGCAACTGCGCTTATGCATGTAACAGATTGCACTGAGCCATGGGATGGGGGGCATGACCCAGGTTAGGAAAAGCAAATACAGTCTGCAACTGCGCTTATGCATGTAACAGATTGATTATTCTGGGGAGTCAGGTACGTTTTATACAAATGGAACCCATGACGTTGTAACATTATTCTGCTAACTAACTTTATTTATTACTCTATTAAGTATAAACCAAGAGATCCAACATTACGCCATACTCATAAACTGAATTTTAGCTTTTAATAGTTTGGGTACAACTTGCTATTTAGGTGTAGATATTGAAATTGTGATAACATATTTTACATATTTTCTTAAGTTGTACTCTTCCAGGGTGAGCCTAAAATAGATCCAAATGGATCAGTGTTCTCACCCAGTAAACAAATAAAGAAAATATAATATAGCTGGTGAGATTTTTAACCTTCTGAGTTCCCACTATGTCCTGCCTGTGATACACCTACAGAATGCTATTTTACAGACATCTAAATGTAGCTGGATTTTTAACCTTCGGAGTTCCCACTATGTCCTGTCTGTGATACACCTACAGAATGCTATTTTACAGACATCTAAGTGTAGCTGGATTTTTAACCTTCTGAGGTCCCAGTATGTCCTGCCTGTGATGCACCTACAGAATGCTATTTTACAGACATCTAAGTATAGCTGGATTTTTAACCTTCGGAGTTCCCACTATGTCCTGTCTGTGATACACCTACAGAATGCTATTTTACAGACATCTAAGTGTAGCTGGATTTTTAACCTTCGGAGTTCCCACTATGTCCTGCCTGTGATGCACCTACAGAATGCTATTTTACAGACATCTAAATATAGCTGGATTTTTAACCTTCGGAGTTCCCACTATGTCCTGTCTGTGATACACCTACAGAATGCTATTTTACAGACATCTAAATATAGCTGGATTTTTAACCTTCGGAGTTCCCACTATGTCCTGTCTGTGATACACCTACAGAATGCTATTTTACAGACATCTAAGTGTAGCTGGATTTTTAACCTTCGGAGTTCCCACTATGTCCTGCCTGTGATGCACCTACAGAATGCTATTTTACAGACATCTAAGTATAGCTGGATTTTTAACCTTCGGAGTTCCCACTATGTCCTGTCTGTGATACACCTACAGAATGCTATTTTACAGACATCTAAATATAGCTGGATTTTTAACCTTCGGAGTTCCCACTATGTCCTGTCTGTGATACACCTACAGAATGCTATTTTACAGACATCTAAATATAGCTGGATTTTTAACCTTCTGAGTTCCCACTATGTCCTGTCTGTGTTACACCTACAGAATGCTATTTTACAGACATCTAAATATAGCTGGATTTTTAACCTTCGGAGTTCCCACTATGTCCTGTCTGTGATACACCTACAGAATGCTATTTTACAGACATCTAAATATAGCTGGATTTTTAACCTTCGGAGTTCCCACTATATCCTGCCTGTGATACACCTACAGAATGCTATTTTACAGACGTCTAAATGTAGCTGCAGTCCCTGTTTTTTTCTTTCCTTCTTTCACCCCTTTTTCTCTATAACATTTTTCTATATAGCATCTGCCATTTTTTCCTCAAATATAATGTTGCTGTAAGCAGCTTAATGTCAGCTGTTATGTTTTAACTTCCTAAAAGGAGCTATGTTTCAGAACAAGAAAAGTTGTAAAAATAAGAGCCTTATGATCGTTGTAGTTTTCTCACAAGTGTCATGTGCTTGTATTATAAAATGCACTTTATTCCTGGCTGAGTTCAGGAATCCTTTTTTTGTGCATCATTGCCCCAATAACTTACACAGGATGGCCAAACACAATGTGTCAACAGCAGGGATTAATCTTATTATAAACAATAATTTGTAAAATGGTATGTGCACTCCAGCCATTCCTACCAACAAAACAAAAGAAATACTGCCAAACTGTAAGATCTGGTGTACCCACAGCTGCTTTAACAAGTGAAATACAAAAGCACACGAGTGTAGAAATATGTTACATTCTTTTCTTTCATCTGTAGGGCTATATATCTGCTTAATTGTCTGCATTTCCTTCCTTTTCAACTTTTTTTTTTGTAATTGAGAGCAAGTATGTTTACAAATAAGAAATGACATCAAAACCACAAGCTTTCTAGGAGAAGATTTAGGTCCTAACGAAGGCACAGTTAATTCTGGCTTGACTAGTGACCCAGTACAGGAAGAACTTGTGGGGGATGGGTGAAAGTGAATGGCCCTGTCCATAATTACCCATCATGGGAGGAGGCTACTTCTTTGCAAAACAATCGGGGACAAAAAAAACAAAAACAATGTGAGATAAAGACAAAGAATCAGGGACATTTTTTAAATAAAGGATTTGCATAAACATTATTTTGTGAAAAATAAAGAGTCTGAAACTAATGTTTGGCATTATTAACTGACTGCAATCCTCTGGAATTTATCAGAAAATGAAACATTTTATGAGGCACATGGCCTCCCTCTGCAAAATCAGGGAGAGTTCAAAGCTATGGTGATGGGGGGGGGGGTGTCTTGTTTGTGGTAAACTCCATGCAGAGAAAGGTGTAACAAATGCAGTTATTAAACTAAGGATGGGGTAAAAAAATCCCAGCACAACATTCATTGCACCATGCTTTCTAATACGTGTGTGTGTGTGTGTGTGTGTGTGTGTACACGCGCGTGTGTGTGTGTGTGTGTGTGTGTGTGCATGCGTGCATGCGTGTCTGTGTGTGTGTGTGTGTGTGCGTGCATGCATGTCTGTGTGTGTGTGTGTGTGTGTGTGTGTGTGTGTGTGTGTGTGTGTGTGTGTGTGTGTGTGTGTGTGTGTGTGTGTGTGCTGGGAATGGGTGGAGTTAGGAGCATTAAAAAATGAATTAAAGAAGAAAGATATCTCGAAACTCACTGAGTTCAATTTTTATTTATTTATTTATTTATTTATTTATTTATTTATTTATTCTTCCTTAACAGGGTTAGCCTCACTAGGCTAATAGCCCTCTTTTCAGAGGAGAGCTGAGGTGGTATTTATACTACTGCTAGGGGAAATTTGACCAGAACATCAGTTGACTTCCTTACCCATTAGGAAAGTACTTGTTCTGATCCTAGTGCACTGGCGGTTGTGAGAACAGCACTGAAGGAGGTAGAAGATGACGGATAGCACAGAGGTGAATGGCAGTGCAGTGTTTGAAGCTGTGCAAGATTCTGAGGAGCTATTTCAACAGAATTTGTTTGTTTCATCGAAAGCAAACATTCAAAACAATGATGGATGTATTATTACATCACTCCAGTCAGGAGGGTTGCAGGATGATATTTTGGGTGAATTTTTGTTGCAGACCGAGCCGGAGAGTGGAAAAGATGTTTCATGGGAGGAAATTATGGACAAAATTCAATTGGAGGAATCAGAAGCTATTTTGAAAGAAGATCGCCAGACAAAGAAATCATATGCCAAGACTGTTAAAGAAACTGCAGGGAAAGTGATGTGAGACAAACAGAGTAAATGAAATGTAAGTAATCAGAAACAATTTATGGTGAGAATTCAGAACACAGAAGAAAAAGAAATGGGCAGGTGTGACATTTGGGATCATTTAATAGTCTCACTGACAGTGAAGGCTCATGAGATAAGAGTTTTTATTCTTATTCATAACCACATTTTGTGACATTATTTTTGAGAATTCTTTTGTTCTGGAAAGATTTTGGGGGAGTTTGAGAAGCACAAGAAAGGAATGGATGAACTTCTTATGTGGTTAACGCATTTCACAGAGAAACAAAAAAGAAAATGCATGTTCAGTTTTGAAATTAAGTTGAAAAAAAGACTTTAAAGAGACATTTAAGCAAACTTTGTAAAGAACTTATGGACATTAGCAACATATTTGATAACAGAGGATTATGGACTGAGGGATGACACAAGAAATAAATGCTCATATCCCTAGTATGATAAATGTAGAGTGTAATGTGGGTGTTGTAAAATAATGGGGACAATCAAAAACATGTTTGTCTGTAGGAAAAATTATGATTGGATAAGTAAGTATGATGAGAACAAAACTGGGCATTTATGGAGGATTGTAATCGGGAGAACAGGATGAAAAAAAAAAGAAAACAAAAAGTGAGGACAGTGTGCGAAGAAACGAAACAGTCCCAATAAAAGATAAAGATGAAGAAGGGAAACATGAGCAGGGTAAAAATAAAGAGAAAATGAAATGTAACATATAAGGAAATGGATACCACAAATGAGATAAACACGTCAGCTTTACACAATCTTTTAAGCTTCAACACAGACACGATGACAGCTTCAGAGTGCCTTTATTATTGTAATTAATATCAAACTGTAAGCAGAAGAACGGGTATCCGAAACTGGTGTGGTAAATGTGATGCTGATGAAATAATGTTTGATACAAGAAGAGGAATTATAATCAAACTTTGGGGAGGAGATACAATATGGCACCTATCAGAGGAACTAAGTCCAGGCGTAGTTGTACTTTGTGGAACGTCAGTAAAAATATTGAACATAACATTAGCGATGATTGGAAGATTAACTGTTGTAGATCTCACATAACATTAGCGATGATTGGAAGATTAACTGTTGTAGATCTCACATAACATTAGCGATGATTGGAAGATTAACTGTTGTAGATCTCACATAACATTAGCGATGATTGGAAGATTAACTGTTGTAGATCTCACATAACATTAGCGATGATTGGAAGATTAACTGTTGTAGATCTCACATAACATTAGCGATGATTGGAAGATTAACTGTTGTAGATCTCACATAACATTAGCGATGATTGGAAGATTAACTGTTGTAGATCTCACATAACATTAGCGATGATTGGAAGATTAACTGTTGTAGATCTCACATAACATTAGCGATGATTGGAAGATTAACTGTTGTAGATCTCACATAACATTAGCGATGATTGGAAGATTAACTGTTGTAGATCTCACATAACATTAGCGATGATTGGAAGATTAACTGTTGTAGATCTCACATAACATTAGCGATGATTGGAAGATTAACTGTTGTAGATCTCACATAACATTAGCGATGATTGGAAGATTAACTGTTGTAGATCTCACATAACATTAGCAATGATTGGAAGATTAACTGTTGTAGATCTCAGATGGCCTAATTTGGATGAAAGAAGTTGCATGTTATATACATCAATGTTTACATATAATAGGTATGACTTTAAATAAAGACAAAAGTAAAGGACTGGGTGATGACGTCAAGACAGGAGGAGCATCTTTCTCGATGAAAGAAATGTCTGCGTTAGTAATACGATTTGGGAGTAAAAATGTAAGTGAAGAACAAAAGAATAGGATATTAGATGAAATAAAGCAGTTTTGTTGTTTTTGGAAAACATACAATCAATCATTTAATAAAAAGGTTTATTTGATTAATTCAGTTATACGGGGAAAGATTGCATATTTAGCTAGTGTCTATATATTGCCAATAATAAATGAAAAAGAAATACTACAAGTATTTGTTTCTTTTATATGGGGTTCAAGACTGAATCCAGTGAAGAAAAGAGTCTTATACATGGACAAGGAAGATGGAGGTTTGGGACTAATAAACCCAATTGTTTATGTTGCTTCTTAAATCTGTTTAAAGTTTTGTTTTGGGTAACTGATACAAATGAGAAATTAGTAGGAAGTTTACTAAAGTACAAATATAAGTGGCATTGGGATATGTTTAAAAAAATCAAAAGAGGAAAAGCATGTTTAAATGAAGTAATGAGATGTTATCAAGAAAAAAATATTTTATGGAAAATAAAAATTGATAAAATAGAAAATGAGAGGAAACTGTGGTATAAAATAACACAATAAAATCCATCCATCCATAACCTCTTTTTCCCATTTTTACACATGGGGTCAGGGTGTCACTTCAACAATGACAATCATACAGAGGCAAGGTTTACACCACCGAGTGGCTAGCCCTGCTGTGGATGTTCTTCCATACCACACACACACTCTCGCACTCACACTCACCTATGGCCAATTTATATTATCCAGTCCACCTACTGCATGTCTGGAATGTTAGGAGAAACCCACACATACACAGGGAGGACACGCAGACTCCACACAGAAGGCACCCCACATGACAATCGAACTGAGGAACTTCTTGTTGCAAGGTGACAGTGCTATTCACTGCACCACTGTGCTGCCCAAAAGGGTTGTGGGACCATGAAAGATGCACTTAGAGGTACAGATAGCATGTTAACCTTACGGATGCCATTGAGTCAAATGGAAGTTGTGATTTCACTGGAAGGACAGCTTTACAAAGGGCAGCTTAAAATTCTAGCCATAGTAGCTCCAATAGACCAGAGGACATCCTACATGACTGACTTCATGTGCTCAAAAGAACACCCAAGTGTGAACTGTATACATTATGGAATATGGACATGCACAAGTCCATGTTTTATAGACAGGCTGAGCAGTGGAGTGACTGGCAGGAAGGGTACCATGATAACACACAAGGTGATAACAATACCACCTTATATCACTATACTGCATTTAGCCCTCCACTGCTGGACTGTTCTGGGCCTTATGTTACTATAGCGCCCTTTGCCTTACACTGTTGTAATTCTGTCTGGACTTATATTGGTATACTGCCTTTCATCTTATACTGCTATAGTTCCCTGTGGCTTTATACTGCTCTTTCTTCTTGTAGTACTTAACAGGACATGGTCACTAAACTGCTATATTGCCCTTAGCTTATGTTTCTCTTGGCCTTTTATTGCAGTAATACTCTCTGCACTTACAATGACATATTTCCTTTGGTGTTACATTGCTGTAATGCTTTTTGGCCTCAGAGTGCTGTATTAACTTTTGAGCATTATGCTACTTTACTGCCCTTTGCCTTATACCCATATGCTGGTGTACTGCCCATATGGCCTCAAGACTGTTTAACTTTCCCTTGAGCTTGTGCCTCACAACCTCTGACTCATTAGGCAAAGGTAAATAAGAAGTTTGTGTGAGGCTTATGACAGAAAAGCTTCTATCTCACACCACATTCTGTCTCTCTATAGTTTGCACTTAGATCTGGATGTTTCTGGAAAGTTAAATTATTTGCAAAAAAAAAAAAAAAGAGAGAGAGAGCATTACATAATGCTCATTTTTCACCACAAAATGCATGTGTTATGAGGCAGTTGGACTTAAGTATACTATACTGCCTAGTGTGTACCTACAGACTTTTCCCCTGTTCCAACAAATCATCCTACAGTGACTCTCACTTCCTTAATTTTTTATATTGAGAACAATAAGTCAGAAAAATCATAACAAGAAAAATAAAATCTACAGGTGGGGGCAAGCCATACTTTATGTAGAGGGCTTGTGGCTTGCCCCCAGATCCCTAACTTACATATATATCACCCCCACTACTACAGTGGGGACAAATGGAAAACTCCCCTGCAGTGTACTGCTGACTTGCACAATATAGCGTGCGTGACTTTAACAAACAGCAATTAGAAGGAATCACAGAAAAAATCACTTCATTGAACCTAGTCATTACAAAGACATGCATCTGGAGTGTTTCTCCCCGAGCCTCCGCTGAAAACTGGCTTTGTTCCAAGTCGGACTTTCCCGGTTGACAAATGTTAAGTAAATAAGTAAATACTCTCTTTAGAGTATAGATACTCCTATTTGTGCAGGTGATGTTTCTGATCAAGCATCACCTCCGCAGGCGTGGTAGAGGCATCATACTAACCTTATCATCACTGCCTTATGCCTAGTGGGCAAGCAATACTGCACATTGTTTTGTTAATATAAGTGAAAACCTTATAATAAGTTTTCAGTTGTTGTTGTGTCTTTCGGCACTCCGGTCCGCTAATGATTGACAGTTGTTTTTTACGGTGCCGAGGTGCCAGCCCGACGCCCAACCTTCAGTGAAGGCACGGCCATTCACGCATGTCTTTCGAACGCCCACTCGACCGCAGAGGGGGGGGGCATGCAGACTCCACACCGTGTGTATAATAGGTGTTAATATTTAATTCAGGACACTTGTTTATTACAAGTACCTCAGTTTGCCTGCATTTTTAGCTTATCCCATCACCACATTTTTAGTCAGCATTAACCTTATAATTTGCACATATAAAATGGACGTAATGCATATGTATTGTAGATTTAAGTTTGACTTCCCATAATGTCAGTTTGCAGAATGTATATTCAAATAACCCCCTTCGTATTTAGAAAATGCAGAAATGTTAGGAGCAGACTGTTTTCATTTGTGTGTTTATTCATGATGTTTTCTTTCATTTACTGTAACTTTGGTTTTAGTTTTCATTTTAATTTTTGAGGTCTCTACTACTTAATTTTGCCTATAGTGACTTCTAGATTATCTTAGTCATACCACATTGTTTTCAGTTTCTGTTTTCTGTTACTCTGTTGTTTTAGATGATAATTTTATTTATTATTTATTTTATTTATTTTACATTTGCTGACCGGGAGTGTCTGACTGAGCAAAAAGCCCTTTTTCAGCAGAGGCCTGGGGAGAAAACCTCCAAATAATACAAACAATTTTACAATTACAAGGTAGTTTAATAACTGATAATAATGGCTTATTTGGTAAAGGACAACAAAGGATGAGAACTATTTTGGCAAAATAGTCCATCATTTCAGGATGCTTAAATAGTTATATTTGATAACTAAAATGGAAATAACTGCTTAGAAATTCCAGTTACATACAGAGGAAGTTTCTGTGAGCAATAACTCCCCGTTTATTTCTGCTACTAGAGGATAAAATAATCAGCCGTTTTTGATCTTTACAGTGAAATTATGTTTCCTCAGATTACTCTCCAAAGTTAAATCTGCTAACTTCTCAAGCCTGTCTGTAAAATAAGAAGTACTGAGCAGATCACAATGGCAAGGAGAAGAAACCTGGTTAATGCACAAGAGGTTTCTGAGGATCATGGGTCGCCTCCTTCTGCCTAATGAAGAAGTCTGTGGCAAAATCTGTCCTTATGGTGGGGCAGGTATTACCAAGTATATCCTTTAGTCAAAGGAAAAGGTTGTTGGGGAGCACATAAGCCAAATGTTATACGCGTGCCTGCTTACTCATTTGGCCTCTGAATTCACAGCAGTCATTCTGTCTGACAATCGACAGTCCAGTATCAGAAAAGGATTCGATATAATGATGCACGCAGAAAGAAACACAGAGCACAATATGTGTGAAAATGATTCAGCAAAATCAGCAAACAGGATCTGCACATATTTCTGCGTATATATTTATTTAATGAGGGCGGCCGCAGTGGTGCAGCGGTTAGCGTTGCCACCTCACAGCAAGACATTCGCAAGTTCGATCCTCGGCTGGGGTGCCTTCTGTACCGAGTCTGCTGTCCTCCCTGTGGTCACATGGGTTTCCTCCAGGTGCTCCAGTTTCCTCCCACATCCCAAACACATGCTGTAGGTGGATTGGATACTCCAAATTGACCCTAGGCATGAGTGTGTGCCTTCTGTGGAAGGTTGGGTGCTGGGCTGGCAACTCGACACAGTAAAACTCCACTGCCAATCATGAGCGGCTAGGTGACCCGTTGTGGCAACCCCTAACCAGGAAAAGCCAAAAGCAGAAGAAGACATTTATTTAATAACACTTGATCACCGGGAAAGTCCAACTGGGTAGAATCCTATTTTCAGTGGAGGCATGAGAAGAAAAGTTCCAAATTTATTACAGAATATTTTAATAACAGTAATTCAAATTAGACATACTATATATATATATATATATATATATATGTGTGTGTGTATATATACATGCGTGTAGACACATGCACATATATATATATATATATATATATATATATATATATATATATATATACACATGTATATATGTGGGTGTGTTTACTGTAATTTTATATCTATCTATATATATATATATATATATATATATATGTGTGTGTGTGTGTGTACACATGTACCTATAGTGTGAAGCATTTAAGAATAATAACCATACCAGAGTTTATCGTATATTTGTGTGTGTGCAGGCCACAAACCTTCACCAAGAATGATGCCACAATATGAAGACAAGATGATCAATTTCAACAATTGGCTTAAGTATTGGTGTCATTCAAAGGGGATCCAATGCCTGTCAGCCTGGGATGACATGCTCGACAAGCCACGATGCCTCGTTAGGGACAGCTTGCACCTGTCACCCCTGGGCTTTCGGATATTGGCAAAGGCTCTTGCTACCCCCATAGTGCCTTTTTTAGGCAAGGCTCAAAAGACAAACCCACCTCCATAGGTATCACAAGGGATAAGAAACTAAGAATAATGCTACTCAATGCCAGAAGTCTAAACCTCAAGATGCATGCACTCAAAACTCTCCTTAGCATGGAGAACATCGATATCTGTGCAGTAACAGAAACCTGGTCCAAGGCTCTCGAGAACACACCAGCACTACCAGGTTATACCTCATACCATGCTTTTCGGCCCCAAAACTTGGACCGTACCACAAAAGGAGGGGGAGTATCAATATTCATCAAAGATACCCACACCTCCAGGTTGGCGGCACAGCACGAAGCATCAGAGACTATCCATGTGCAACTAACAGTGGGTAAAACTGCCTTCCAGTTTATAGCCTGCTACAGACCACCCTCCCAAACCCAGGAACCCCACTCAGCCTTCCTGAGAACACTGGAAAAAATGAAGGTCTCTCCAAACACCATTATATTGGGCGACTTCAACTACCCAAACATAGACTGGGAGCATTACTCTAGCTCCAACACCCTAGCCCAAAGGTTCCTAGAATTTATAAACTCAAATGCTATGGAACAACTTGTTACCACTCCCACAAGAGGGGAAAACATACTGGACCTGATCATCACCAACATGGGGACTCTATGCTCCAGACCAGAAGTGTATCCCTCACTGGTAAGATCAGACCATAAACTAATCTCACTGGATATTCACATCCCGACTCCACCCCCTGCCCTGAAAACCACAGTGAAAAACTTCTCTAAAGCAAATTTCACACTCCTAAAAACCGAGGTGGAATCCTTCAAAGCCCCCGGGCCTGTGGAAAATATGGCCCAGACCGCAGAATCCTTTGTAAACACATTCTATGAACACCTTCAGGAATGCATGGATCATGCAATCCCAAATAAAACCAAGATCCAATCCTCCAAAGGCAGACGTCCTGTCTGGTGGACCCCAGCCATAAACAAACTATACAATAGAAGGAGGAAGCTACTACATGATAGAGCAAAATCCCAAAAAGGGAAGGCATCTCTGATCAGTATTAGCAAAAAACTATGGGCACTCATAAAATCATCTAAGGCCAGCTTCGAGAGAAAAATTGCACAGGACACTAAGGATAATCACAAGGCTTTCTTTAGTTATGTTAGGAACCTGGGTGGGAATTCCCAGATATGCTCAGAATTAGTCCAAAATGACAAAAAATACACCGAACCCACAGACATTGCCAACATCCTAGCTGACAGGTTCAGTGCAGACTTCTCCCCCCCCTCCCCACCAAAAGGGCAAATATTTATCCCAGCAGAGTGCTGCCCCCCTGACATCTTAGATGCTCAGGTAAGAGCTGCCCTCTCCAAAGCAAAAAACACAGCATCAATGGGACCAGACGGTGTCCCGGGCTGCGTCCTACATAAACTCCAAGAAGAGCTAAACCCAAACATAAAACTACTGTTCAATCTCAGCCTTACTACAGTTTATGTACCCAAAGAGTGGCGTACAGCAACAGTGGTCCCTCTCCACAAAGGTGGTACCTCAATGGATCCTGGAAATTATCGCCCCATAAGCCTGACTAGCTTGGTCTGCAAAGCTATGGAAAGGATCATCATGGACCTCATAAATAAAGATATTGGGGACCTACAGACACTGGATCCTACCCAATTCGGCTTTGTTAAGGGCAGATCCTCCCTCTTAAACCTGGTTGATTTCTTTGAAACAGTCACCAAGGCCGTTGACGAGGGGAAGGTGGTCCACACAGCCTACCTGGACCTCGCAAAAGCCTTCGATACAATACCCCACTCGGGCATTATAGATAAGCTCACCAGCTTAAATATAAACCCCTATGTCACTAGATGGGTTGCAAACTGGCTCAAGGACAGAACCCACATGGTTAGAATTGCTGGAGCCATGTCAGACTCCAAACCAGTTACAAGTGGCATCCCACAAGGCTCAGTCCTGGGACTTCTCTTGTTCGGTATATATTTCTCGGAGGTACAGGCCAACATGGAAGGACTGTGGCTGACTAAGTTCGCAGATGACTGCAAACTGGGCATCATAATCGACTCTCCAGCCGACACAAGCATCCTCCAAAAGGGCCTCATAGAAAGAGACAACTGGTGCCAGAGCCATGGCCTCAAGCTAAATGCCAAAAAGTGTATAGTCATCCCCTTTGACAAAAACAAAGTGCCCACAAATTACCACATAGGTGGTAATCCATTATGTACAGAAGAAGTAATTAGGGACCTGGGGACCCAAGTTGATAGAAATCTCTCATTTGACAACCACGTGGCCAAAGTGGTTAGAAAAACATTTTATATAGCCCACCTAATCATGAAGGGATTCACATCTAGATCAGGGGAGGTCATCGTGCATCTTTACTCATCCCTCATCAGGCCCATAATTGAATACAATGCCTCTTTCGGGATGTACCTTACCAGACACCTGCAGCAACTGGAAAGACCCCAAAAGTACCTCACCAAGAGGATCATAGGGCTCAAACAGATGCCATATGCTGCCCGGTTAAAGAAACTCCAGCTGTACTCAGTGGCATACCGCCTGCTCAGAGGCAATCTGTGCCTGATGTATAAAGCCATGTCCAACCCGGAATTAATGAACATGCTGCACCTTAGAAAATCCAAATCCCATCGAGCTACGCTCTCGAGAGACTTGAACCTCAGCACTGAAATAAATGGGACATGCTGGAAGGACAGATTCATAACCCAGAGGCTCCCTTCACTCTGGAATAAAATCCCAGTCCAGGTTAGGCAGAGTCCCTCATTGACTCTCTTCAAGAGGAATCTTGATGAGTGGATGGGAGATCGTAGGTTTACCCCGGGTATCACTTGTGTGTCACTGTTAGACAGAGGCACAGTATACTAACCTCGAAAAAGGACATAGCAAAATTAATTTAAAATGGGTGGCGAAAGCCAAACACACTCTGGCTAGGCTTATAAATGCCCTAGGGCAGATAGCCTAGTATGAACCTATGAACCTATATATATATATATATATATATATATATATATATATATATATATATATATATATAGACATACATATGAATATTTTAGTGTAACTAGTCAACAAACGTTTTTTTTTTTTTTTTTGGAAGGGGGATGTGGGAGGCTTACCCTAAAAAGAAAAGAGTATAAGATAAAAAATGTTACCCAAAGAATGTTGAAAAATACAGGTGTCTTTAGCATGAACACATGCAGGACATCTAGGGGGTAACAAACAGAAGTGTGCCTTTTATTAGTAAGATTTCTGCCTTACTGTTACAGTATCTCAAGTTAATTTCTAACTTTGTGATGCTGTCTATGTGGAATTCTGAATGTAGTTTTGATACCAGCATGGCTTTTCTCTGGGTACTTCAGTTTCCTCCCACATCCCCCCAAAAAGCATGCTTGTTGACTAGCTACACTAAAATATTGAAATATGTGTGTGTGTGTGTGTGTGTGTGTGTGTGTGTGTGTGTGTGTGTGTGTGTGTGTGTGTGTGTGTGTATGTACATACATAATTAAAATGTATATATGTATGTTGTATTTACCCCTGTCAATATGGCCCACATCATGGCTGAAAAATGAAAGATCCTGTTAAGACCAGTTTACTAACCTGGTTAACAAGGTTTAAAAAAAACATTGACATCATGTAAGAAGAAAGACAGGCACGAGTTAAGAGTTTTTTGTTTTAACTGAAAACATACCAGCTGAGATGAAAGCATGTGAAGCAGTGATCATGGCATGGGAAATATTTTAGTGATGTGGTGGAATAAAAAATAGCAAACATTTGGAGAAAGTGGGAAAAGAAGTGATGGCGGACTGAATCTTTACAAATGAAAGTGGGCGCAGCTTTCAAAGAAACATAATGGACACAGCTGAGTAATTAAGTTCTGGCAGATTTCATGCTTGTAGATATGCAGTGCTTGTAGATATCTTTAGGCATTGTCCCAAGTTTAGAGCATGTCCATTGAATTGCACAAAACTCCTGATGTGGTTTTCAGTATCATTCTATGTGAAATACACACATAAGTCAGTATTTGCACTTTAGCAATTACTTAAAAACAGTAAACAACTTCAGTTTTTACTTCCTACATTATTTATTTATTTATTGACATTTGGTCACCAGGAAAGTCCGACTGAGTAAATTCCCAGTTTCAGTGGATGCCTGGGGAGAAAAGCTCCAAAGTTTTACAAAAACAGTTTAAGAACAATAATTTTACAATCCTCAAAAATAATACAAAAACATCTATAGTTTAAATAATTATATGACATTAGATATAATGTGAAAACATTGTTTAAGAATATATACAACTTAAATGACAATGATTTCATAATATGTAGAGACATTTTTCACAGTTTATAGAGAAATTAAAGGTAATACAAGAGAAGAAACAGGGTTATAGCATATTTAGAAAGAGAGTCGGGGAGAAAAATTGATTGAAGTAAACAAGTGAGTGAAGAAGGCGGAATAAGGAAGTGTAAGATATGGACAGAGACTTGTTCATATTTAGGGATGGAGTTTATCCTAGGGTCGAGCAAGTACAGAGCCAAATTCTGGCTAGGATGTCTTTCAGAATATTTTAAAGGACTGGAGAGATGGTATTGAACTGATGAATACAGGTCACTTTATTTGTCTGCATTTATTTACCAGGGTAATTCACTTATCTACTGAGAAAATACTTCAGACATAGTGTGGCTTCCAAAATGAACAAAAAACACTTATTTTAGCTTCCATTTGAGCTGATCGGGTATTTAATGCAGATGCCAACCATATACTGAAATAGCTAATGAATGACATTATAATCTGAAGCATAACCTAGAGAACTGTCGATAAGTCTTTGAGAAATTAATATCAGGAAATTCCCCTGTTAGTGAAGTTCAAGACATCGGATTATGTTATGGAAAAGGTTAACAATATTAATATGGGTGTCCATTGTGTTGCTGATTTTGTGAATATGAAGGAAGTTGCTCTGGACAGAGCTGTCTGGGGCTTTGCAGGCCAAGCAGAGGTCACCCCTAAGAAGCTGGTATGAGACAGAGAAGGGACACAGAGCTTTACAATGTCCTGCATAGTTACCAGAACTCTGGCCATTTATTTTTTTTGTGAGAACGTGGGGACAGGTATGTGCCAAAGGGACCATTTTATTCAATTATGGGCCTGAAAAGGGAGTAGTAGAGAGAAGGCTATGATAACATCCTTGACCTGGAAGAACTACTGTTAATAACCAGCTGAGCTAAACAAAAGGATTTCCTAACAACTATGGCTACATGATAGTCAATGGAGAGTTAAAAATGTGCTAAGGTATCTGCCAACTGTGTTTGTATTGAGGGAGTGCTATTAATGTGGTAGAAATAAGGGCACTCCTGTTTGCCAAAGGCTGCAATATTACAGTTTTGTGACATTTAACTTGAGACTTTAGTCATGGTGCCATTTGTTTCTGCAAGTTAGTTATCCATGTGGAATCCGGGAGTCCAGAGGAGGATTGATGATGGTTCCAAGTCTATAGTCGTAGGTAGTTATTAGGCATGAAGTCCAGGACACCATTAAAGAGCCTGGCCCAAATTTCCATTTAACTGACTTACTCAAGGTCACCAAGTTGGCCAATTAAGGTGGGAAGATTCAAATCCTGTACCCTTGGAACAGGAAGTAGCTTGTTAAGAAGTCAAAGCTTTCATCCTCTGTGCTAACTGCCAGACAAAGTCAACTGAGAAGGGAGAAGTATGGTACCAACTTGTCTTTGTCAATGGCCTCAGTGACCTTTTCACACAAGCCAACCAGGTTAAGCGGACATGAGCTGGGCCCTCTCCTACTTGGCATACATTTCTTAGAACTTCAAGGAACAATTCTGGCCTATAGTTAACTAAGTTTGCACATGACTGTAAATTGGATGTTGTTATTTGATCTTCAACTGACTTACAGTTGCTTCAACATGGCTTAGACCATGTTAACAATTGCTGCAAAAACAATGGTTTCAAATTAAATGTAAAAAAAATTTAGCATAGTTCATTTTGGTAAAAAGACCAGTTTCAACAGACACTGTTGTAAGGGATCTGGGTACTCTTGTTGATAATTCCTTCTCATTTGAACATCATGTCACCACAGTAGCTCAGAAAGCCTTTTATCCGACTTATATAATTTCCAAAGGCAACTCCACTAGATCCAAAGAAGTCTTAATTCTTCTTTACTCATATCTGTCAGGCCCATTATTGAATATATAATGCATCTTTTAGAATATATTTTTCTACATGTCACACAACTTGAGAGACCTCAGAGATTCATAACTAAAAAGACCAGTGACCTCAAAAACCATAGTTATCAGGAGAGACTGGCAGCCTTTGCTGTGTACTCCTCTGGCTTCCCAGAACTAATGCTACATCAAATACCCGATTAAAGAAGCTAAACCTTCATCAGGAAATAAATAAGAAACATTGGCATGATATATTCATATCCCAACATATCCATCACCACTGAAACAAACGTCCACTACATCATGTCAAGCAGAGTAGAACTCTTGGCACCTTCAAGGTAAACATCTCTCCCTAGCTTCCGCTGAAAATGGGCCCAGTCCCAATTGGACTTTTCTAGTAAACATGTTAAATAAATAAATAAGTAAACCTAGATAATTGGGTGAGCAGCCTCAAATTTTCTTCTGGTCTATGTTGTCTTGCCCTCCTTGAGGTTTAGAGGGAACATTTGAATATTTTTTTTGTCTAGGTTTTAAATGGTCTGCAGACTGATTACCTAGCACTTGCCTATGAGCCTATAATCTACCCTTCACAAATCCAAATGGATTTCAGTGAAGGGATTTTAGGCTGCCCTTGTCCATATTTATGAAGTCCATAATGATGCATCCCATTATCTTCCAGATTAGATGTGTGGGGCTTATGAGAGATTGAACTAAATCTGCCTTCTAATAAGTCAGCTAAGTTTTTATGAACGCAGTATGCAGAGCCGTTATGTATCAGCTCAGAGCAGTGCTGGATGTTATTTCTAAGATTCTTTATTTAGTTGAAGAAGAGCTTCCCTGCTCCTGGATGGTTAGGAATATCTTACCCATTATAAATGAACACATCTAACACTGGAACTACAGACTACAGGAATCAGCAGATGAATGTAGAACCAACACTCGCAGGCAGATCTGATGAAGCTACACTAAAGTGCTGCAAAATCGGCTTCAGAAAGTTGAGACTCATTCTTTGTATTTATTGATAGGTCAACATACTCAACAATTCTTATTCCTTTTTGTTTTATCAGTTTATAATGGTTTAAGCTAGGAATGGAATTTTCTGGAAGGCGGTATCCGTGTCTTTTCAATACTTAGACTGGTTTTATAATACAGAAAATAACCATAGTGTAGAAGGTGATAGATTAAGGCATGAGGGTTTTTTTAATAGGCTTGACTTTGCTTTTCAATCACAGTTCACTGCAGTTATGTTTACAATTTTGTGAGTAGATTAGTTATCTTTCATTAGATGCAATTGAAACATAGCTGTGCAGTCTTTGGAAACAGTTAAAACTTGTTTGGCAAGGCAGTGTTCTAGACTGCATCCTCACTGGTGATCCATACTTCAGTGTTCTAGACCACACCCTTACTGGTGATTCATACGGCAGTGTTCTACACCACACCCCCACTGGTGATCCTTCACCCACCAATGGCACTATCCTGGAGGGTGGACACATCTTGAAGAATGCACCATCTCGGACAATTGAAATAAATGAATGTTGTTACAAGCTTTAACACATTATGTGAACAGAGCTCATCTGCCTGTAAAGAAGTATTTACAAATGAAGAGATATCTTCAGACAAGAAGTAGCTTTGAGAGTCATCCTCTTATTTTTAGCCACCTTTCTGTTGTGTGATATTGCAAAAGATCCTTCCATTACTATATTTTTTGGAGAACGTGGTACTTCAGCAGGAATACTGCTAGCTTTTTTTTTGCCTGTAAGCCATGAGTTTTTAGACTAATGAGGTTTTTCACAGAGGTGTTTTCAGCTGGTTCCCCAACTACAGGAAGGGAATCTACCTTCAAGATTTGGTTTGGAAGACACTGTTTGTCTGATTAAACTTAAAAAGAAGGAAAAGCAACACATTTAGAGTAGAGATGAGGTTGTGAGAACATGTTTGTAGAATTATAACTTTGTATGCATTTACAACTAGTAAAGACAGAGAGAATCTGTTTAATCAAATATTAGACTATGTGGTGGTTAACATGAAAATTAGAATTACATGGGACTTCAATTGTGATTTAAGGGGAAAGACATAATAAGAAAAGGGCAATATGTAAATAAATATACAGGAAGTGGTACAATGTGGCAAAAGTTAATGGGTTTATAGAAAGGGGACACAAATATGAAATTAATGATTTTATATTGTTGGAAGGCTTTGGGGTAGCAGATGGTGAAATAGCTGTGATAGGTTTCCCAGACCATTTAGCAATATGGATGGAGGTGATAGAAGAAAGGGACCACAGTAAAATAGGAACGGGAATAACAATAAACGAGAAATTATGGGGTGAAATTGTAGTCGGAAATATTGCAGTTATGAAAGATTCATATAACTATGAAGGACTTCTATAAAAATGGCTTGAGTGGTGGACTGAATTAAATAATAAATACAAAAAAGTATTTTTTCAATAGCAGGATGATGTAAGAAAGGAAGAGAAAGAGATGTTTGGGAAAATGTATAGAAATGCATTGGGGAATCTAAAGAATAATACAAGAAAGTATTAAATGAAATATATAAAAGAACTGGAGAAAAAATGAAGGCATTAATGTTTAGGTAAAGATATTATTTACTAGTGAGAAGGGGGCAGTATCTGTATACTTGGGTAAAATAGTAAAGGAGGATACTAATATAATAAAATAAATTAAATATGCAAAAGGAATGGTAAAAAGAACAAATTATGAGTGTGGTGAGTGGAAATACGTATAGAAGTTTAAAGGTAGAAAAATAAGAGAGAAAGGAAAGTAAAAAAACAATCCGGAATAAGGAAGAGCTTGAAAAAGAAATCACTATTAGTGACTTGGAAGAAGTACTTCAGAATGGAGAAGTGTCCGATAGATAATAGTGTATGTCAACATGTCAGAATAATAGGGTGAACGTGTAAGTGAATGGGTGGTGAGTAAAGGGATATGCATGAAGTGTGGTATATGTGACGACCCTCAACTGGATCTGTAATGAAGGAGCCTCACTCCTCACCACTGGCAACAGTGGGGGACGTTCACTGAGAGGATAACAAGTACACATGCAGTACTTCCAGATGCAGCTCGCTGCATCAAGTGCAATTTCCCTTAAGAGCACACAGAGACCACAGTCAGTCTGGGGCTGGTTTCTCACTCTTCCTCCAGATCCCCAGTAAGACTCCCCACTGGCACAGCTAAAAAGTTGAGATCTCAGCTGAGTGACCAAGCCAAGACATCCAGCACTCTCTCTTTCCAACCAGTGCTTTGTGTCCCTGCCCAAGTAGCTGACACACACACACACACTCATTGAGGTTTGATTTACACACACACACACACACACACACACACACACACACACACACACACACACACACACACACACACGCACGCACACACTTGGGAAAGGGTGGCACAGTTTAATTAGCTATGGTCCCTTTTGCCCAGACTATAGGGTAGTTACTGCCACCAGTCACTCCTTATCAGTTACTTTAAGGCCCTTAACAAAGCGTGTCCAATCTTATTGTGTAATATTAATATTAGTATTAATACAAATGGTAGTTTGACCAAGAGCAAGGTTATTAGGAGTGGTCCACATAGTGTCACCAAATAAATATGCAAGTACTCTCAAAACCTACATTTCTCTACACAGATCAACCTCAACTGAAGGTTCAAATATATTTAATAATAAATAATAAATGAACAAGACAATATTAAATATATATTCACAGTGACATCAGAGTTCAAAACCAAATGAAGTATTTAAAATAACATTGCAGTACAGGCTCACACAAATAAAGAAAAACATCTAAACTAAGCTTTATTATATTCCTAACTGTATCTAAAAGAGTTATACTGTTCCCTAGAAACTTACTTCATTAGAGCAAGGCAGATGTTGTGATGAATGGTTCTTGTCATGTTCAAGACTGAATACAGAATGCTCTGTATCACTAAGAGACTTGTCAAATTAATATCTAAAATATTACTGCTGGGATAGCTTGCAGAATGACATCATTTCTGGTCATCTGACTTCTAATTTCCAGACTGAAACCCCCATTACTAGAAGCTGTCAACATTTAGCATCTACCTGTAAAAATATAAAAGCAAGGGCTTTTCCTCAGATCTTTGGCAAATGTTGGAAGTCATAAAACTCGCATTCCTTCATGCTTCAAAAGTAGCAATTAGTTCACTCCAAGGCCAATACAGAAAGCTTCCTAGTACAGACTTTGTGTCTTTAGCTGCATTGAAAACCTAAGCAATAGCCTCTTTAGTGTCCTATAAAATAATTTAAATTCAGATATTTTTCTAAGGTTTGCTGGACTAAGGTTAACCCTCTAGTTCCCTCTGTTAAGCATATACATTTAAACAGTTACAATAGTGCAGGTACATTTCTGTTCTCTTCCAGTAGGGCACACTGTGGTTACATTTCAAACACAGCACTCTACAAATACCTTTTCAACACACGTCTCTACAAGCATTTTGATATGCAGTTGACATACAGTTCTAATACATTTGTAACACAAGCATCTTGTATAAATCATTTCGATATTCAGAAATGACATATAATTATTAACAAAATTCCAGCTAGATTTTGTCACAATATAAAACAAGGATGTCCCATGAGTAGGATATTGTTTGCATCAGTGTTGAATGCAATAGTGAGTGAAGTAGGCTTATAAAATGTTAGATGCTAAATATGTGATACAAAATAAGCGATGATACTGGTTGTTTTCAAATACATAGAACATATAGTTGTAGCTGATAAGAAATATGGATTAGGGAAGTAGTGGTTTGTCTGAATGGATGTTTAAGGGACACGAATAATACTGAATAACAATAAAAGTAAGGGTTTGGGTGATGTCGTGAAAACTGCAGTGTGTATTTTTCAATGATTAAAGTGCTTTGCTAGGAATAATATTTGGGAAAATTATGTAGTTATAATGCAACAGGAAGTGTTGATAAAAGAAATGAAAGAACTATGTCTTCTGTGGATAACATATAGATTAGCATTTAGGAAAAAGGTTTATTTGTTGAATTCAGAATTAATGGGAACAATTGAGTATATGTCAAATGTTTATATGATCCCAGTAAAATATGAAAAGAAAATTGTGTAATTGGTATTTTTTTCATATGGGGTTCAAGATTAAACCTAGTGAAAAGAAGTGTGTTGTATATGAGTGAAAATGAAGGGAAGTGAGGTTACTATAACCATATGTGTACTGTACTTCTTTAAACTTGTGTAGAGTATTAAAAGGAAGAAAATACGAATTTAATAGTGAGAATGTTTAAACAGAAGTAAAAAACGAGGACATGAGAAAAAGAAAAATGAGAATGAAAAACACGAGGAAATGAGAAAAAGAAAAACGAGAATGAAAAAACGAGGAAATGAGAAAAAGAAAAACGAGAATGAAAAAAACGAGGAAATGAGAAAAAGAAAAACGAGAATGAAAAACACGAGGAAATGAGAAAAAGAAAAACGAGAATGAAAAAAACGAGGAAATGAGAAAAAGAAAAACGAGAATGAAAAAAACGAGGAAATGAGAAAAAGAAAAACGAGAATGAATGTGTGAATGAAAATTTAAAAATTATCAAGAAAAATGCTAACATAGAACATTAAAATCGATGATATATATATATATATATATATATATATATATATATGTATATGTATGTATATATATATATATATATATATATATATATATATATATATATATATGTATATATAAGACTTAATATAATAATATGATGAAACAATATTGTTATATGAATCCATGGGAAAAATTATTAGAAGAAGTGATTAAAATCATTAAAGTACGGGTAAATTGGTGTACCAAAATAGTCAAGAGTCAGGACTTCCTACCAGTAAAGGGAAATATGCAATGCAGGCATTCATAAGAAAACTATGGTTACTTATTCCTGGGCGATCTGTAAAGAACCAGACATGGAGCCAGTTGCAGATTTGAGCGCTTTTGTTCGCTTTTATTTTTACATAATTGAACTTCTTCAGAAATCTTGTTCATAGGTTCATACTAGGCTTAGGTTCATAGTTCATAGTTTAGTACTAAGCTAACTGCCCTTGCGAGCCATTTTAAGCCTAGCCAATTATCCCTTGTGAGACTCAAACCCTGCACCTTGTGTTTGTAAGGCAAACACCTTAACCATTAAGCCACCCTCCCAACGGCTATCTGCCCTGGAGCAATTATAAGCCTAGCCCGATTCTGTATGGCTTACGCCACCCCTTGATTTGAGTATACTGTGCCCTTTTTAAGGTTTAGTTTACTGTGCCTCTGTCTAATAGTGACACGCGAGTAATCCCTGGGACAAACCTACGATCCCCCGTCCACCTATCGAGAGTCTTCTTGAAGAGATTCAGTGAGGTGCTCTGCCTTACATGAACTGGAATTCTATTCCAGAGCGAAGGGAGCCTCTGGGTTATGAACCTGTCCCTCCAGCAAGTTCTATTTATTTCTGTGCTGAGGTTCAAGTCCCTCGAGCATGTGGCTCTAAGGGATTTAGATTTACTGAGGTGGAGCATGTCCATTAATTCTGGATTTGACATAGCTTTGTATGTCAGGCATAGATTGCCTCGAAGTAGGCGGTATGCAACAGAGTAGAGCTGGAGTTTTTTTAACCGAGCAGCATATGGCATCTGTTTGAGACCCTTGATCCTCTTGGTGAGATACTTTTGGAGTCTTTCTAATTGCTGCAGGTGTCGGGTAAGGTACATCCCAAAAGGGGCATTGTATTCTATGATGGGCCTGATGAGGGATGAATAAAGGGGCACGATTACCTCTCTTGATCTAGATGTGAAACCCTTCGTGATGAGGTGGGCTATGTAGAAGGTCTTTCTAACCACTTTGGCAATGTGGTTTTCAAAGCAGAGATTGCTATCAACTTGGGTCCCTAGGTCCCTAATAACTTTCTCTGTACTTAATGGGTTTCCGCCTATGTGGTAATTTGTGGGCACATTGTTTTTGCCAAAGGGTATGACTATACATTTTTTGGCATTTAGCTTTAAACCATGGCGCTGGCACCAGTTCTGTCTCTGTGAGACCTTTTTGAAGGATGTTTGTGTCAGCTGGAGAGTTGATTATGGCACCCAGTTTGCAGTCGTCTGCGAACTTGGTGAGCCATAGTCCTTCCATGTTTGCCTGTACCTCGGAAAAGTATATACTGAACAAGAGTGGTCCCAGGAGAGAACCCTGTGGGATGCCACTAGTGACCGGTTTCGAGTCGGACATGGCTCCAGCAACTCTCACTCTGTGGGCTCTGTCTTTGAGCCAGTTTGCGACCCATCTTGTGACATAGGGGTTTATATTTAAGCTGGATAGCTTATCTATGATGCCTGAGTGGGGTATTGTGTCAAATGCCTTTGCAAGGTCCAGATAGGCTGTGTGGACTACCTTCCCTTCATCTATGGCTTTGGTGACTGTTTCGAAGAAGTCAACCAGGTTCAAAAGGCAGTATCTGCCCTTGACAAAGCCAAACTGGGTAGGATCTAGTGTCTGTAGGTCCCCAATGTCTTTGTTTATGAGCTCCATGATGATCCTCTCCATAGCCTTGCAGATTAAGCTAGTCAGGCTTATGGGGCGATAGTTTCCAGGGTCCGTAGAGGCTCCACCTTTGTGGAGTGGGACCACTGTTGCTGTACGCCATTCTGTGGGCACATATCCTGTAGTGAGGATGAGATTGTATAGCTGTTTTATTTGAGGGATTAGTTCCTCTTGGAGTTCATGTAGGATGCAACCTGGGATGCCATCTGGTCCCATGGAAGCTGTGGTTTTTGCTTTGGAGAGGGCAGCCTTCACCTGAGCATCAGAGATGTTTGGGAGGCAGCCCTCTGCCAGGATAGATACTTGCTCTTTTGGGGGGTGGAGAAGTTTGCACTGAACCTGTCTGCCAGGATATTGGTGATGTCTGTGGGTTCAGTGTATTTTTTGTCATTTAGAATCAACTCAGAACAAGTCTGGGAGTTGCATCCCAGGTTTCTAACATAACTGAAAAAAGCCTTATGATTGTCTTTGGTGTCCTGTGCAATTTTTCTCTCGAAGCTGGCCTTGGAGGATTTTATGAGGGATTGTAAGTTTTTGCTAGTACTGATCAGAGATGCCTTCCCTATTAGGGATTTTGCTCTATCATGTAGTAGCTTCCTCCTTCTGTTGTACAGTTTATTTATGGCAGGGGTCCACCAGACTGGATGCCTGCCTTTGGATGATTGGGTCTTGGTTTTGTTTGGGATAGCATGATCCATGCATTCCTGGAGATGTCCGTAGAATGCATTTATATAGGATTCTGCAGTTTGGGCCGTAGTTTCCACTGTCCCTGGGGCCTTGAAGGATTCCACTTTGGTTTTGAGAAGTGAGAAGTTCGCTTTTGAGAAGTTTTTCACTGTGGTTTTCTGGGCTGGGGGTGGGGTCGGGATGTGGACATCCAGTGAAATTAATTTATGGTCTGATCTTACCAATGAGGGATATACTTCTGGTGTGGAGCATAGAGTCCCCATGTTGGTAATGATCAGGTCTAGTATGTTGTCCCCTGTTGTGGGAGTTGTGATTAGTTGTTCCATAGCATTTGACTTTATAATTTCCAGGAACCTTTGGGCTAAGGTGCTGGGGCTTGAGTAGTGCTCCCAGTCAATGTTTGGGAGTTGAAGTCACCCAATATAATGGTGTTTGGAGAGATCTTCATGTTCTCCAATGTTTTCAGGAAAGCCGAGTGGGATTCCTGACTTTGAGAGGGTGGTCTGTAGGATGCTAAAAACTGAAAAGCAGTCTTGCCCACTGTTAGTTGCACATGGATGGTCTCCGATACTTCGTGCAATGCCACTAACCTGGAGGTGTGGATATCCTTGATAAATATGGAAACTCCCCCTCCTTTTGTGGTTCGGTCTGGGTTTTGGGGCCGAAAAGCATGATATGAGGTATAGCCTGGTAGTGCTGGGGTGCTCTCTGCAGCCTTGAACCAGGTTTCTGTCACTGCACAGATATCGATGTTCTCCATACTGAGGTGAGCTTCGAGTGCGTGCATCTTGAGGTTAAGACTTCTGAGGAACAAATACTTTCAGCTTACATACATCATGCAAAAAACTAACTTGATCTTTATGCTGACATGCTGCCTGTGTGTGAGGTCATCTTAACCATTTGAGGAAGCATTTAATGTTTATGGCTCCGGTCAGTCCTGGAGCCATGTATGCGCCTGTTTCAATTTGACATTTCAATTCTTTGACCTCTAATGGGGTTGACGAGCCACCACTGAAGCTGTCTACTTTGTCGAGGATGAGGAAGTGGAATTTGGGGGGAGTATGGCACTGGGCTGCATGTTGGTTCAGCCCCTCTGCGTATAGCCTGGTAGTGCTCTTTGATTCTCTCTTTCAGCTTGCGGGTGGTCATTCCAATGTAGAATGCTTCGCAATGCTGACACTGGCTGTAATACACCACGTTGGTGGTGTTACAGTTGAACTGTTGAGAGAACTTAAAGCTCAGTTTTCTGCTTTCGAGTGTGAGGCTGTCTGTTGTGTAAATATATTGGCAACAGATGCACTCAGTGCAGGGATGCGTGCCTGGAGTCGCTGCCCTGGTACTCGCTCTTGCTTTTTTGTGGTTTTGCTCAAAGAACACTTTGAGCGAGTGCGTTTTTTTGTAGGTGAATGTGGGTTGTTCACCTAGGGCTTTGATAATCTCTGGGTTGGTCTGCAGGATGTTCCAATTGTTGGTGATGCTTTGTTTAATCGCGTAGGCATCACTCGAGATTGGTATCGGAAACCTGGGAGTGAAGCGCTCTCTGTTATGAAGTATATTCATAAATTGAAATATATTCATAAGAAAACATAATTATAAAAAGTTTGTTATAGCAATTTTTTTTCTTTAGATATGAATCCTGGTATTATAAGGTTACTGTCTTTTTATCAGCTACTAACAAGATATTTAAGGTACTTTACAGAATACATAATCAGAACACTCCACATGTTACATATTACATAACTACATATTAGATACCTTTTTATCAGCTACAAACAAGATATTTAAGGTACTTTACAGATTACATAATCAGAACACTCCATATGTTACATATTACATAACTACATATTAGATACCTTTTTATCAGCTACTAACAAGATATTTAAAGTATTTTACAGATTACATAATCAGAACACTCCACATGTTACATATTACATAACTACATATTAGATACCTTTTTATCAGCTACTAACAAGATATTTAAGGTGCTTTACAGATTACATAATCAGAACACTCCACATGTTACATATTACATAACTACATATTAGATACCTTTTTATCAGCTACAAACAAGATATTTAAGGTACTTTACAGATTACATAATCAGAACACTCCACATGTTACATATTACATAACTACATATCAGATACCTTTTTATCAGCTACAAACAAGATATTTAAGGTACTTTACAGACTACATAACCAGAACACTACACATGTTACATATTACATAACTACATATTACATATTGAAACACTTTCAATGTCCTAAGCCAATCGACCACTGCTATAGAAGTAGTCCCCTCTGCAAAACTCCTTGGCATTACCATAGATGACAACCTCAGATTCGATCTTCACATACAACAAAACATAAAGAAAACCCACCAAAAGCTAGGTATGCTATATAGGAACAATCAATTTCTTTCCAACTCCTCTAGGCATACCCTGGTGATCACCTACCTCCTACCTTCTCTTCTATATGGAGCCCCTCTCCTAACCAATCTGTCCACTTCCAACACCTCTAAACTTGAAGCTTGCTATAATAAGATCTCCAAATTTGCCACTAAATCCAAAACATCAACTCACCACTACCTCTGCCTTCAATCTCTGAATTGGTTAGAACTCCCTAACCACCTAGACTATCTCCAACTAACCACCGCTCACAAATTAATATTCTCCCCTGATAAATGCCCAGCCTTAAATAACATCCTTCCTCCATACATCCCTAACAGATCACCGAGATCTGAACACCAAAACCTAATCTCCATTCACAAACTCAGACGTCCTGCCGGCCAGCTTCTACTCTCCTTCTCTCTAGGTAAAAAATGGAACTCTCTCCCTCCTTCTCTTAGGACTATACCTAACATTGAATCCTTCAAAAACCAACTCTTCCTACACCTATCTTCAAATGGAAATGCTCCTGCTTTCACCCTACATAACTCTTCCCACTAAGCTCTTCATACTCCTGCTCTACTATACTCTCAAGTTTAATCTAATTTCTCTAAAGAACCTGAACTAGCAGACTTTAAATACACTCCAAGCTTGTAAATATTGTAAATTTCTAAAGAGCAAAAAAAAAAAAAAATGTTCTGCTTTTTTAAACTGTCTCATGATGTATATTACACTTACAGTTTTTTGAATGTATGAATCTTACTCTTGTATTTCATCTCTAACATTATGTAACCTTTTTTTTTTTTGTATTTTGTAACCTTTATTGTACTGTATTCAACATGGAGCTTTTCTCCCCGGGCCTCCACTGAAAATGGGCACTTCTTGGCCCAGTGGACTTCCCCGGTAATCAAACTGAAAATAAATAAATAAATAAATAAATAAATATTAGATACCTTTTTATCAGCTACTAACAAGATATTTAAGGTGCTTTACAGATTACATAATCAGAACACTCCACATGTTACATATTACATAACTACATATTAGATACCTTTTTATCAGCTACTAACAAGATATTTAAGGTACTTTACAGATTACATAATCAGAACACTCCACATGTTACATATTACATAACTACATATTAGATACCTTTTTATCAGCTACTAACAAGATATTTAAGGTGCTTTACAGACTACATAATCAGAACACTCCACATGTTACATATTACATAACTACATATTAGATACCTTTTTATCAGCTACAAACAAGATATTTAAGGTACTTTACAGATTACATAATCAGAACACTCCACATGTTACATATTACATAACTACATATTAGATACCTTTTTATCAGCTACTAACAAGATATTTAAGGTGCTTTACAGATTACATAATCAGAACACTCCACATGTTACATATTACATAACTACATATTAGATACCTTTTTATCAGCTACTAACAAGATATTTAAGGTACTTTACAGACTACATAATCAGAACACTCCATATGTTACATATTACATAACTACATATTAGATACCTTTTTATCAGCTACTAACAAGATATTTAAGGTACTTTACAGACTACATAATCAGAACACTAAATGTTACATATTACATAACTACATATTAGATACCTTTTTATCAGCTACAAACAAGATATTTAAGGTACTTTACAGATTACATAATCAGAACACTCCACATGTTACATATTACATAACTACATATTAGATACCTTTTTATCAGCTACTAACAAGATATTTAAGGTGCTTTACAGATTACATAATCAGAACACTCCACATGTTACATATTACATAACTACATATCAGATACCTTTTTATCAGCTACTAACAAGATATTTAAGGTACTTTACAGAATACATAATCAGAACACTCCATATGTTACATATTACATAACTACATATTAGATACCTTTTTATCAGCTACTAACAAGATATTTAAGGTACTTTACAGACTACATAATCAATGTTACATATTACATAACTACATATTAGATACCTTTTTATCAGCTACTAACAAGATATTTAAGGTACTTTATCTGCAGTGGTGGTGCTGAGGTAGCGTTGTTGCCTCGCAGTAAGACACTGTCCGGTTCAATTCTCAGCTAGAGCATTTTCTCCGTGGAGACATGGGTGTACCTTTGTTGAAGGTTGTGCGTCAGGCCTGGCAAGCCAGTACGTAAAAATCAACTGCCAATCCTTAGCAGACCGGAGTTCCGCTGTGGCGACCCCTAACCGGGAAAAGCCAAAAGACACAAACAGACTACATAATCAGAACACTCCATATGTTATATATTACATAACTACATATTAGATACATTTTTATCAGCTGCAAACAAGATATTTAAGGTACTTTACAGACTACATAATCAGAACACTAAATATGTTATATATTACATAACTACATATTAGATACATTTTTATCAGCTGCAAACAAGATATTTAAGGTACTTTACAGACTACATAATCAATGTTACATATTACATAACTACATATTAGATACCTTTTTATCCGCTACTAACAAGATATTTAACGTACTTTACAGACTCTAGTGTTACTTTTCATCTGCATAAAACAAACTATATATAATAGGTACACGTGTGTATTTTACTCTCTCTCTCTCTCTATATATATATATATATATATATATATATATATTTGCTATAGATATAGATTATAGATTTTATGGGTCCCTATCAAATGATAGAAAATTAATTTGATGGAAAATCATTTGGATGAAACCAAAACATAGATTGCTCAAAACACTGAAAACTCATTTGACTGAAACTCAAAACACTGAACATGCTATATGCCCTTTTCCCCACGGTAGTGTGATCCTGGCGTTGGTATATATAGTTAGGGGTGGTGTAGGCAATATGGCCATCATGCGATCCAGGAATAAGCTCCAGGGATGTGCACGGGTGCTCCTGTACTATTTCTGCATGGACACAGCTCCTGTAAGCAAATTACACCATTTGCAGGTGAAAACCATGCAAATGAGGTGAATTTGTGATCCAGGAAGCTGGCAGCCGGCCATACAGGACTAGTGTAGTCTGCTGAAATGTACTCAGTTAATAACTATGAATAACAGTAAAACTCTGACAATACAGTGGTGTATTAAGCATAATGTTACTAACAGAGTACATTTCTGCAAACTACAAAACGGAGCTATGACAGCTCCAAATAAAGGGTGTATGTTATGTTGAAAGCATGCCAATGGCCAAATATATGGCCACTGGCATGGAAAACAGTTGCAAAAATAAAAAAAATAACTTTTATTTTTTTAGCTGATTTCGGCTGTTAAAGCGTAGGGTAGTGGCTCGCAAATGGGATCAGGCTGAAAATAAAAATAAAAACTGAAATAAGCATTGTATCCAAAATCACAATTTTGCCATTATACTTAATGGCAGGCAGAAAACAACATGGCCAGTGGATAGTGGTTGCTAAGGCTTAGTGTGGGACTTGTAACTAGGCATTAGCAGGCAATCCTATGCAAATGAGGTGAATGATACTGAATCCCAGATTCTCCCTCATGGCTAACCTGCACCCAATCGTGTCAGTGCAGGAAGACCATGGTGCAAGCCTAAGAGCTAGCTGACATCATAGATGGGTGTGTCAGGCATACTGTAAGCTTATTGGAGCCCTGTGGCTAGGGTTTGCCCTTAGCTTAGCAGAGCTAAGCAAGGGGTGTGTCTGAGGCTGCCTAGCACTCTTTACATTGCCTAAGTGGGTGTGCACACTGCTACCCTGGATTTTAAAGGAAAAAAAAAGTAAACCAGGAAATAGCAGCTCCATGCACATCTGAGCACTGTGTTTGCACGGTGTGCCCCTGGGCTTAAACAGGAAGGCAACGGGAAGGGAAAACAGCAGTAGGAAGGTAATCAAGGAGAACTAGCATAGCTGGCAGGTGAAATGTATCAGAATCAGCCAATTACACAGGCAGCAGACCAGCCCAGCCCAGCACACCACTATAAAGTATGCAAACACCTTTCCCTCTGTTTTTTCCCACAAACTCTACACCACTGGTGTACAGAAGTGGGGAAATTTTACCAAACAAAAGCAACAAAATGATAGGGGCTGCATTTGCTTTCATAAATCAATATGCGGAAGAGGCTGAGGGTGGTGAGGATGACAATGCTGATGACCAACCCTCAGTGAGGAGAAGGAGAAGAGTGTACAAACCCAGGGTAACCTACCAGGGGCTACATGAGCTGGAGATAGTGGAGCACTATAGGGTGGAAAGGGACATTCTACAGCAAATTGTTGAGCTGTGCTGGCCACACCTCACACACAGAACCAATAGAGGGGAACCCATCCCAGTGGATACCAAGGTATGTGTAGGCCTAAGAATACTAGCCACAGGTACCTTCCAAAGGCCAACTGGGAATATCATGGGGATCTCACAGGCATCAACATCCAGGGTACTCCACCAGTTCCTGGATGCCATGTCAGCACATGCTGGTGAGTACGTATATTTCCACAAAAACCATGAAGCGTTGGCCAGCAATATGCATCTATTCCACCAAATAGCAGAATACCCTGAGGTAGTGGGTGCTATAGACTGGATGCATATACGTATCAAAGCACCACCTGGTGAGTGAGGTAGGGTCTACATCAAACGCAAGGTCTTCCCCTCCATCAACTGCCAGGTCATGTGCGATGCCCAGGGCATTATAATGAATGTATGTGCTGGCTGCCCTGGAAGCTATCAAGACTCCCACATCTGGCATCTGATGCAGCTGTACCACAGATTTGCCAATGGAGACATCCCTTACGGTCACCTAGTGGGGGATGCTGGTTATGCACTGGAGCCATGGCTGATGACACCCATCATAAATGCACACACACCCGAACAAGAACTCCATAGTGAGGCACAGGCACAGACTAGAATCATAATAGAGCATGTGTTTGGGATGCTCAAGTCACGGTTCTGGTGCCTGGACACATCCGGTGGAGCCTTGCAGCACTCACCAGCTACATGAACCCAAATTGTCATCATATGTGCCATGCTACACAATATGATCCTGTGGAAACAGAGAAGGAACAGCACAGGGTAGGGCCACAAAGTGCCCCACCATTGCCAAAGCCTGCACAGGCACAGAGTGACTCAGAGAAGGAACAACCTGTGCCTGCGCTAGTAGGCAGAAGGAGGCGTGCCCAGTATGTCCAGGCCTTGGCAAAGAGGCAATGTATAGCACATACACTGACACGGTAGGGACCCAGGGAATGACACGTCTCTTTGACTCGCACATACAATAAAAGGGATGTCAAACATGACACTACCTGTGCTTAACCATGTATAGGGAGTGTACTATGTGCATCTGACATAGTCAGCCTTCCAGCACCATCCTCAATACTGGCCTAGCCACAATGTAAGTCACTCTTCCTGCCAATTGCCGAATGCAGTAGTATGTGCTGTTACTTGTATCTATAGTATGGATGTGAGCATGCAAGGGAATCGGGTGGCTGAATGGGATGCCAGCAGATAGTAGACATCTATAGTGGCAGCATGAGATCTGTAACAAATACTGGTGTCACCATAGTAGCCAGTACTAGACAAGGTGACAAAACTCACTGCAGGAAATGTGCTGGGCCACATGTGTGTCCATAGGACACACCTATGCCAGTCAGGGAGGCTCACGTACCCAACAACAGTCTCATACAGCAGCACATGTGTAGACAAACACAAACAAAGGTTGTGCTATGGCCTCTGATTGATAGCTATGGAGCATATCCCCCCCAGACCTACACAGGCAGACTACAACAGGTCAGGCAGTGGGATGTTAGTTCTGAAGGGTAAAAAGTCAGAAATTGAAATGTTGGTCAATCAAACCTAAGAACTGTAGTACACTGATATGCCTCTAGTCAGCATGATAGGTTAGAATACAGAATGAAATGGAGTACCTGACATACCAGTACAGTTGCAGCAAATGTGTACAAGTGCCAAGTGACCCCCCCATCCTATGTAGAAATGTAGTAACAGTCAGGTGTGCCCCCAAATCCTATGTAGAAATGTAGTAATAGTCAGGTGTGCCCCCCAATCCTATGTGGAAATGCAGTAACAGTCAGTGTGCCCCCAGTCCTATGTAGAAATGTAGTAACAGTCAGGTGTGCCCCCCCAGTCCTATGTAGAAATGTAGAAACATGGATGTGTAGGTATAATAACAGTGGAGCACAGATTACCTGAGCTGGCCAAGGTAGCAGGATAGATTGTAGCACATGTAGAATATGCAGTGCTGTGTGTGCTAGGTTGGTGTGTGTCATATATTGTGTGAGACTGGTCAGTATGTATGCATGGTGAAGTTTGTCCTGGTGGCCATTGCTCAGTACTGCTGATGACAGGGCCAAGTTCTCACAACTGCAGTGCCAAACACAATGCTACCCAGCAAAACACATTCCAGCAGTAAGCCTTGGTAAATGTGTGGAAGTAATATGTGTCACCATCTGAAAGATGGATATGACATGAATGTGGGCCCAGATATTCAAGCAGTACACAGGGAAAATTACCACAGACAGACAGTATATAATATGCAACTGTCAAATGGACACACCCTTGGAATTGTACATACAGGTTAGGAGCACATTTTCTGGGCTTGTAGTAGAGAACCAAGGAAGCGTTCCGTCAACTGGATACAAAATGAATGGCAAATGTAAGAAAGCTGAGTCCACGAATACATAAGATGCAAAATCACCAACAAAAATGAACCAGTTATGAAGTTGGCTGAAAAGATACACACCAACAACCAAGTTGGCTTAAAAAATCTTCATTTAATACTCATTTAATACTTCATTTAATGAAGATTTTTTAAGCCAACTTGGTTATTGGTGTGTATCTTTTCAGCCAACTTCATAACTGGTTCATTTTTGTTGGTGTCTGGGCTTGTAGTAGGGAATACTGATGTTATCTGGCCAAACACTGGCAGACCACAAAGGTCATAGGAATAAAGTATTGAGAAACAGCTGATGTCCCTGCACAAGCTAGCATAAGTGGAATGCCTCATGCATATCTGTGAGTCAGATGCACATACTGTCCATAGCACACATGCACCCAGCTCACCCCACCACCACCCACAGGTACCTCTCTGGTCTTATCCCTGCTGTTGGGAATGAGTACACTATGACCCCCGCCTCTGTATGGCAATAGCGAAAGAATGCAGCATGCAGAGCAGGTGTCCCATGCAAGTGTGTCCCTAGCTGTAAGCAGCACCCTGCCAGCATCCACACCACTGGATCAATACTAACAGAAAGTATTGGCATGAACACCTAGCACACCTACCCTGTCACCCCAGGGGAATATAGTGTATTGCAGTCTGGGACTGTAGGAGTGACAGAATGCAATGGCCTGCTACAGCGGGCCTGCATCACTACCAAAGGGCCTACAGTCCTCTGCCAAAGGCCCGTGTCTCACCCGTACTGCCAATGTATGTTATGTCATGGACTTCCAAATAACAACATAACACAGTCTACAGAACCCAAATGCAAAGCCATGTGGACAAATCTCAGTAACATGTCCACCATGTCCTGCTGCACGAACTGTGGATCAACACCAAATTACTGATGTGATGAAGTGATAATTATAGGGAACATATCAGATAATGTTTGCATAATGTATGGAACAGGATAGTATAATAGAGGGGGGTAGGAGCATGGGCGGCATGGAGATTGTGAAGTCTGAAACTCAGCCGTGTGCACATACTATCCCTGGCTGCAAACACAATAATGGGTGGTTGCAAACCTGCTCATAAACCACAATGTGAAGGAGTAATGTCCAGAATTATGACCCCTTCCTCTTGGTAACCTGTGTGAATCTGTACAGCTGTGAGGTATGGCCACAGCAGGATATGGCCATACTGTCACGTCGATAGATGTACAAGCATGGGATCCTCTGCTACCACTGTACCAAGGTGCTGAACCATTTACACAGACCCAGCAGCAAGTGTCTGCAGCTTCCCCTCCAGAATGGCATGATTGTGCAAGAGTATGTAGGCTGTTGACCACAATACTGGACACAGCTGCATTCACCCTGTGTTCCCCAGGACATCACTGCAAGCAAATATGTATACCTGTCAGTACTTGATGACATAAAACATCACAGTGTAAAACAGTACACATGTCTGAATATCTCTGCTAACACCAGGGCCATGTAGCAGAAGCAGCACAGACACAATTACCTACAGTAACCCACTATCCTTTGCCCATGTTGACCCCATATTGTCAAATGATCTACAAATATCCCGCAGAAGCAATTTGCTAGCTGTAGGTGTAGAACACAAAAGTCGGCACTGGAGTACAATCTACATGGAATAGATTCACACATTCAATACAGAAGGACAAACTGGGCATGCTCCCATACTTAGAGAAATGAAGGCCATGTCAGACAACAAAATACTGAAAGTTCATACTGGGCATGTTCCCACACAGAAATAAATCCCATGTCTGGCAACAACAGTGGGCCATACATGTCTGACAGTTGCAGATGTTAGTGCATACACTCCTCAGTACACACCAGTCATGCTTTGTACAGACATTGGATAGGAATACACACATATATCCAAGGACAACACACTATAATAGGCCAAAAAACACATACATGGATGCATGGAAGAGAGTGACAGTGACAAAGAGCCTCCCATCATGAGGCCTGTCCTACCCAGCACACATCCAATTGGCTAAAACCACATGATGTGCAAATGTCAATCACTGTAGACATTTGCCTCTGGTATCCCTCAGCACTATAGCATCTGTGGTGCTTGTGATAACTGTGTAACATGACTGTACAAGTCAGTATTCATCTAGCAGTTGTATACACGTACCTGTGAACTATAAACTTGTGTGTGCCTGAGTGTTGTGTGTCTGCTTCCAGATGAATGGGTTATGGCCCATGCACACACACTGCACTCCCCATTGCCCTACTATGGCAAGCCTGCTGATGTCTTCACCTTGAAATACACCTATGGTGAAGGAGTAGCCCTATAAGCTCAGTGGTGTGTGCTATAACTGCATAATGCTCTAGTGTGATATACTAGTTAGGTAGGAGTTCTAATCCCAGACATTGCAATTGTGTGCATGTGTTTGTCTATGTAGGAATCAATGCTTTTGAGGCCATTCAGATTCACTACAATTTCCATTGCCCTAGACAGGGTTGCTGATGTCATTCACTTTGAAATACGCCTTTGGGGAAGGAGTAGCCCAGTAATCACCATGGTGTATCCTTTAGCTGTGTAATGCTGTAGTGTGATGTACAAGTTAGGTAGGAGTTCTAATCCCAGACATGGCAACTATGAAACTGTGTGTGTGTGTGTGTGTGTGTGTGTGTGTGTGTGTGTGTGTGTGTTTGGTTGTGTGTGTGTAGGGATCAATGTTTTTGTGGTCATTCACAGACAATAGACACTCCTAAAAATGGAGAACATTGATATCTGTGTAGTAAGAGACCTGATCCAAGGCGCCAGAGAGCACCTCTGCAATACCAGGTACAGCTATCACCATACCTGTCGGCCACCAAACCAGGTCCAAAACACTAAAGGTGGAGGAGTGTCCATATTCACCAAGGATATTCACACCACCACCAGGCTACTTGCCCAACAGAATGAGTCTGAAATACCCCCAGTGCAACTAACATGAGGTAAGACTGCAATCCAAATTATATAACTTGCTACAGTTCTCCCACCATGCCCCAAGATTCCCACTACACCTTTTGAAACATATTGGGAAATATTATGATACAACCAAACACCCTAATATTGGGTGACTTACACTACCCAGCCATTAACTGGGAAAACTACTTGTGTACCAACACGTGTGCCCAACGGTCCTTGGAAGTCATAACTCCCAATGCCCTGGATCAAGTAACCCATAGTCCCACCAGGGGCTCAAATATCCTAGACCTGGTCATTACCAACATGGGAAATCAATGCTCCACACCTATAGTCACCCCATCGGTGGTCAGGTCTGCCCATAAGCTAATCACCCTTTACATCCACATCCCTCCCCCACACCTCAGTAAGGAAACTTCCATAACACACCTCTCCAATGCTGTCAAGCTACATGTCAGACATGAATAACATCATGACACTCATGCTGATGGGAACTAAAAGGACGACTGCTGAATCCTACATGAAGGCACTGTATGAGTGCATCCACTTGTGCATGAATCGTGCCATCCAATATAGAACCAAGATGCTCCCCACCAAGAAAAGGAAGCCAATGTGGTGGCCCCCTGCCATAAACATACTGTACAACAAAAGGAAGAAACTGTTGCAGAAACGAGGGAGTTTCCAGGATGCAAAATACTCCCTTACCAGCCTCAGTAAGAAGCTGAGATGCCTCATAACATCCTCCAAAGTTAGTTACAAACATAATATAGGCAAAGATGCCAAAAACAACTGCACGCCATTCCATAGCTATGTCAGGAATCTAAATGGCACTGCTCAGATCTGCCCTGAGCTACAACAGGATGATATTAAATATACTGCTCCCAAGGATATTGTCAATATCCTGGCAGTTCAATTCAGTGCCAACTGCACCCCCCTCCCACCCCCGAAAGGTCCCATCTCAACAATGAAAGATTGCCAGATTCCGGTAATAATGGCCACACAGGTAAAAACCACACCCTCCAGATCTAAGAAAACAGCATGCATGGGGCCAGTCAACATCCCGGGCTGTGTACTACATGAACTACAAAATGAACTGGCACCAAACCTACATGCCTTGTCTAATCATAGCCACACTTCAGGCTTCATACCTACTGTGTGGTGTACAGCTACAGTTAACCCAGTCCACAAGGGGGGATCCACCTTGGATCCTTGGAACTACAGCCCCAGCAGTATGATGTGCCTGATCTACAAGGCCATGTAATGTATTATCATGGAACTTATAAGCAAACACTGGACCCCACCCAGGTTGGGTTTGTGAAGGTCCGATCATGTCTCCTGAACCTGATTGCTATCTTTGAATCAGCCTCCAGAGCTGTGGATGAGGGTAAGGTGGTTCACACAGCCTATCTGGACCTTGCCAAGGCCTTTGACACCATCTCCCAGTCTGGAATCATAGATAAATGTACCAAGCTGGCCATTAATCCCTACATCACCTGATAGGCTGCCAACTGCTGTACTGACAGAACCCACACTGTAAAAGTAGGTGACACCAACTTCAGCCCCAGACAAGTGACAGTTGGAGTACCTCAGGTTTCAGTCCTGGGACAGCTCTTGTTTGGCATCTACTGCTCTGAAATACTGGCCAACACTAAGGGACTCTGGCTAACAAAGGTCGCAGATGACTGCACACTGGGAGCCAGTATTGAATCCCCACATGATGTGGCTATTCTACAGAAGGGCCTTACAGAAATAAATGCTTGGTGCCTGAGCCATGGCCTCAAGCTCAGTGCCAAGAAATGTATAGTTATCCCCTTTGGGAAGGAACATGTACCTGTGAAGTACCACATAGGTGGCAGTACACTAAACACCTAATGAGTGATGAGACTTAGGGACACAGGTGGACAGTGGTCTCACCTTTGATAACCACATCACCACAACAGTCAGTAAATCCACCTATGTGGCACACCTCATCACTAAGGGCTTTACATCCAGGAAAAAGGAGGCCATTGTCACATTGTAGTCATCTCTCAGTAGACACAGTACAGACTAAAATGGCCCATTAGGTATGTACCTCACAAGACATCTGCAATAACTAGAAAGACTGCAGACATACCTCACTAAAAGAATTACAGGCCTAAGCCAGATGTCCTATGCTGACCATCTGAAAATCATCCAGCTATATTCTGTCACATATTGTGTACTCAGAGGCAATCTCTGCTTAACATACAATGCCATGTCAAACCCAGAGCTGTTGGACATGCTATACGTAAAGAAATCCAAATCTCCCACAGCCACACACTCCAGGGATGCAAACCTTGTCATCACAATAAATAATACGTGCTGGAGGGATGTGTTCCTGACCCGGAGACACCCCAGACTCTGGAATAGACTGCCCATACATGTCAAGCAGAATGCCTCTTTGGGCCTCTTCAAAAGGAACCTTGATGATTGGATGGGAGATAGGAAATTGACCCCAGGGATCATGTCAGTTACCCTGCTAGACAGGGGTCCAGGGAAGTAAATATTGGGGAAGACATAGCCAGGGAATTGTCATGGCTAGGCATGTGTAGGCCCTAGGGATGATAGCCTAGCACCAACCTATGAACCTATGAATCTATGACCTACACTTTCCATTGCCCAACCTTGGCAAGCCTGCTGATGTCATTCTCTTTGATATACACATTTGGGGATGGAAAAGCCCAGTCAGCTCCGTGGCGCGTGCTATGACTGTGCAATGCTGTAGTGTGATGTACTAGTTAGGTAGGTTCTAATTCCAGACATGGCAAGTGTAAAACTTTGTGTGTGTGTGTGTGTGTGTGTGTGTGTGTGTGTGTGTGTGTGTGTGTGCATGTTTGCCTGTGTAGAGATCAATGCTTTTGAGGCCATTCACAGTCACTACAACTTCCATAGCTCTACTTTGGCAAGCCTGCTGATGTCATTCACTTTGAAATACACCTTTGGGGAAGGAGTAGCCCAGTCAACTGCGTAATGCTGTAGTGTGATGTACTAGTTAGGTAGGAGTTCTAATCCCAGACATGGCAACTGTGAGACCTGCTCTGTGTGTGTGTGTGTGTGTGTGTGTGTGTGTGTGTGTGTGTGTTTGGCATAAGTATCCTGTGTGGAGGTAGCTGTGAGTGTGTAATAACAGGACTCATTGTGGAGTGGATTTTGCAAATTTCTTATATGGTGGGCCTATTATATGTCACAATGTCCACCTTACAAGGATAACAGATGTCAAATAGCAGAGAGGCTGGGGTAAACAATCCACACCCCTACATGTGACATCATGGCTTGGGGAACAATATAGGCAACCCTTGTATTACCCAGAGAACACTCTCCATCCATGTCTCATACACAAACACACTTGGCTAGGCAACAACTACTATGTTGGTAGTTCCCTGCATATTGCCCACAGATAGTAACCATGGAGTGCTTGCAATGGACTACAGAGGACATGGCATCATGTCCCATCCCTACAATAGGCAAACTATTGCATACAGTGCTCCTTCGCTATATTCCACACTGGATGCCTGCAACAACTGTAGAGACAGCAAATGTACCCCACAAAGGACATACCATGCCATATAGACATGCCCTGTACAGATGCCACTGACACCAGTGAATACCTGTATCATGCTGTCAATGTAGATGCAAGGTCAACCTGGTGTCCATTGCCAGTTCTCACCACATGAGGTCAGGAATGGTGCATCTGATGATAACAATCTGTCTACACAACATGCCCAGATACCCAAGGTACACTTCCACATGTCACAGAGCATGCATGTGGGATGTGTGCACATCCCAGACACTGTCCATGTTATGGAATATAGAACACATACATTCCAAGCAATGCACAGCACTGGCCACCCACAATAGTATCCCAGATGAGTGGATGGCAAATACAATACCCACCTATGTGGGCTAATCCAGACACTACACCCCTGAGCCACACTGCAGAGTATTGTCATGTGGCTTGATTCCAAGATATACCCTTTACCTAGCCTTGTACAGCCTACTGGCACAGTCAACCACTACACACCTGTGAAGCAATGCACCCATGCATGTCAGTACTGGCAAACCTGTGTGTGTGTGTGTGTGTGTGTGTGTGTGTGTGTGTGTGTGTGTGTGTGTGTGTGTGTGTGTGTGTTGTATAATGATTTGGATGCCATGCACACTTACTACACCTCCCATTGGCCTACTGAAGCATGCCTTCTGATGTCAGACATCTTGACATACCCTTTGCCCATATATCAGCCTGATAACCTCTGTGGTGCATGTGATTCCTGCATATTACTGTATTGTGGCAAACTAGCTTGTTAGGAAATGTAATCCTGTCCCTGCCAACTGTGATAATGTGTGTGAGTCCTTGAGAGAGTGTGGCTGTGTCGTCCTTGACACCTTTTCTTGTGGACAGGCACATGTACTACACCTACCTTATCCCTCCTTTATCACTGTTGCTGATGTCACTCACCATCAGATATACCTTTGGACAGGTCTCCAGCATGTAAGCTCTGTGGCGCATGCAATAACTGCATAGACATGTAATAACAATACATAGGCAGGGGATTGAAACTCTGTACTGGTAAGTGTGTGACACAAACGTGCTTAGCTCTTACTCTCCTACCCACTCCCTGTCTTACATTGTCTCTGTCTGTCTCTCTCACTCCCTCTCTGGTGGATGTGGAGAAGTACACCTGCTTTGCTTAGGCAGCAGCTTGTGTTTTGTAAGTGGTGCTCATGATCAGCTGATGGCCTGTGCATGAATTGGAGTCCCCCACTAGCTGATTACATGTGGAATAGCTGTGGTAACATTCCCGTAGCCAATTGCATGGAACACACTCCTATAACTAGAAACATCATGTGGGTGTTGGCCCTCTTCATTCACTGTGAGCAGGCCTTCATGTCGGTGTTTGGCAAACAGCATCACAGATGGTAGTGGGATATACCTCTAACAACACACACTGTGGAGACAGGCCAAAAGCAGGAGGGGGATGTTCCAGACATGACTACAGAATGTAAGTTTTGCCCTTCTGCATTTGGAGAATGTTGGTTTAACAGGGTTTGTGTGGATATGGCTGATCTACATGATTTAATACCTGTCATGACAGTGTTATGTGTTTGAGGAAACTGCCACCTGTAGGGTTATCTGCAGACTGGCCAGTGTTTGGAATCTTATGTGTCTTGTGTTACTCACAGATTACCTATCTTAGAACTGCAGAAGCATAGTCTGAGGATTGCAGTCAGTACATGGTGACAGCCATGAGAGTTACTGACTTCATATCCCTCATAGGATGTATGTCACAAAAAACCCTGTTACACCAGTAAATGTATGCGGTTATCACAGCAACATGTCAATATTGGCCCTGTGTTTGTGCCTCCAGCCACAACTCTGTCAACCTTTGTACATATGTCATGCAGTAAGAGCTGCATATGTTCTGTACACCATTATTTATTAACATCATATCTGATAACAAGCCAGTCAGATATCAGACTGCTAGACATGTTATGTATAGTAAGGGTTATATTCGAGGACATATCCTCAGCATTCTGTGGTTGTGTGTACAGTAGACAGGTCTGTGTACTTATGGTGATTGTTGACAGTATGTGTATTGCGAATATGTACCTTGGCCTATGTACAGACTGCGGTAGATGTAATTGTTCTTGGCCCTGTTCTATCTGATGTTACATGCTGCTCCAGTGTATGGTACCCTATCGGCTTACATGTTTGTAGGGCCAAACACACACACATGTCCCATACCACAGACAGACATCGGACCACACTGTGTAGTGGCCCAGTATATGTAGGGTTGGTGTGTGAGTGGCGCATATGAGGATGGTACACAAGCAGCAAACAAATAAATATAAACTAGCCCAGAAGTTGAAAATGTTGAAACACAGTTGCCCAGTAGGAAGGTAGCTGGAATAAAGAAGCTGAACCACGACAAAGTAAAATCTTCTTTTTTAATACAAAATGGTGAGCGCTTTCACAATGGTAACCATTGCTTCATCAGACAGTTCATTCAAACAACAACAGCATTTAAATACTTTAATTCATTACTACAACCAGTCCTACCACTCAAAGTTAATTCAGCACTCAGCAATCAATTAATTACTATGTTACGTTTTGCCCTTAGTTAATTGCTGAAGTCAGAAAAACACTGTTTAAAACCACATGCACTAAATGTAAATACTAGAACATGTGGATGAATATAAATAAAATATATAAAAAGTCATAGGTTCATAGATTAGTACTAGGCTAACTGCCCTTGCAAGCCATTTTAAGCCTAGCCAATTATCCCTTGTGAGACACAAACCCTGTACTTTGTGTTTGTAAGGCAAATACCTTAACCATTTGACCACCCTCCCAGTGAATAAATACATATACTCATGTTGCCCATTTAGTAACTGCTTGTGTGTGAGTATAAGCACAAAAATATATGTACATTTATATAAAAAAGCAGTACACAAACAATTTAATGCATATATTCTGCCTAATAAATACACATGCTGTCCACCTAGTAAATACATATGCTTTAATACATACATCTCAACAAATACTTGTCTTTAGTGATATCTACGCTAGAAACTGCTCAAGAAATACTGTTACATTGACCTAAAGCCCTGCATGTGTTTATATAAGAAAAGATTCACGAAGCCTCCGTGTAAGAGTTATAACTCTTACACGGAGGCTGCAGTTAAACTGAGTGATGTCAGCATGCTCTGCATATTCATGAGAGCATGCTGAATCACACCTAAGTCAAACACGGTCCGTGTAAGACAGTAGGGGGCGTGTCCGTAGGCTGAGCCCTGCAAGCGGACACGCCCCCAGAAGTGTAAAAGTGCCCAAAGTAAACACCCACAACAGAGTCCATGGAAATGTGAATAAACACAACACAACACATGCCCCCACAGACTATGAACATAAAATATATATAAATGAACATGTTATATATTTTTTTTAAATTGTAAAGATGTTTAACCGTGAGTGCGCCGTTTGCTGGCGTGCCCATAGCGCAGCTACAGTTAGCAGTCAGTGGGAAAGCATATAAGAACTAAATATGCAAAATAAGCCAAGAAGCAATAGCATAGAGGTAGAGATGTTGGCTGAAGAGCAGGCATTCATGGCTCGAGCCCCCACAACACCAATTTTTTTTTTTTCAAAATAAGCAGGAAACAAGTCCCTGACAAATATGTACACATAAAACCCCAATATATGTAAAATATAATGAAATAGCCCATTTATATTGAAGACATGTGAGGTAACAAAAGAAGATGTGCTCATAGCTGAGCTACAGTTTAAGAGAGTGACTGCATATGCCCATAGATGAGCAGTGGTTTAACTGGCGCAAAATGAGTGCCCGTAGCTGAGCAGTGGTCTAACACGCTAAATCTATGTGCCCCTAACTGAGCTGAGTGTAATATGCATGCCGCTAGCCAAATGAAGCTTAAACCAGCCTACCCCGTTTGCGCGGAGCTGCGCACCACGCAAACAAGCTAACCGACGGGCAATGTTGAGCAAGCCGTATCAAAACTGCCTTTAAACAGACACACCCCTCAGCATGTCTAGACAGTCATGAAAAATAAAAAGCAGTGGCCAGTTTTGAACCCAGGATACTATACACCATAGTCAAGGTACAGAACCACTAAGCCATGACAGCAGTACCTGTAAATGCAATAATAGCTAATATATAGGAATGAATACAAACTAGAGCATGGCAATGCAGGTTTACTGAAGTTGATACAATTCCAAAATGGCCAATCACAGATATGTGCGGGAAAAACGGACTATATAAGCCCCATAGGCGGAAATACACAGCATAAATGATTGTAGAACTGACCTGCAGGCAGAATGACAGGAGTAGGAGAGGATAGTCGCTTTCGAGCACAGAGGTGGGGTGTTGAGGAGTCCAGGTACATGGTCTGGCTCCTAGTCCATCATCATGAGGCCCAACTCATGCAGGGCCAGGTCCTCTGGGGAGCATACAGGGCTGAGGCGTGGGACCGGTTGGCTCATGATCTCACCAGTGCCACAGGGATTCCAAGGACTGGTGAACAGGTCCGTCACCACCATGTGGACCTGAAGAGATGCAAGCAGGACCAACTGAACCTTTGGATCAAGGAGGCCCAGCAAACACCCAACGCCCCACTACTGAGTAAGTAACATTTAATTATGTATGTAAGAAATTAAACTAGCTGATATTATGGAGATGTGTATTCCAATATTACTTCATTTATATTACAGCTGCAGGTGTCCGTTCTGCGAACCGCAAAGCCTATGGCGATAGGCTGGTGTGGTTGCGCCACCAGGCAGGTCAGTAATCCACTACCAGTAACTGTAAAGAAATATAAAAGTATGACAGTCAGCAAAAGAGTGCAGTGTAGTCAGTAAGGAATAGAATCTGCAAGTAACAGTGTGAAAGTGTATGCAAGTATTGCTTGATTACAAAAGTGTGTTTCAGCCTGTAAGTTTAACCTAAACATGAAACTGTCCAACATATATTCTGAAATAAAAATGCCCTGCCTGTAAGAAAATAGTACACAACCTGCAGCAGGCTGAAAAGTATAGCTGCAGAGGATGATGAAATCACATGTGTGAAATATATCCCTGTGGAAATACTCAAACATGACAGAAGTGAGACTGCTGGAAAGGATTGTAATAACTACTGGTAAAACATGTCAATAAAGCCTAGAAGTACCATCCTGAATAGTAAAATGAAAGCAAGTGAGAGAGTGTGAGAAAGTGTCATGAATCCAGCAATACAGTAGTAATAACCCCTGAATAAAGTATACTGCAGTCAAGACAGAATGAAATGCATGTGAGATTCAAAACCAAACAGCAAAGTCTGTTCAAAGTGTTGCTGCATCTGGAATGTGTATCCCAAAGTCTGGATATGTTGCTCTCAGTCTGCAATATGCAGATAGGATGATTGTCTGATATACCAAACATCCACACTTGTCTACAGCTATATAAATCAAATGTAGCAGGATGATGTAGCTGAACAAAGCTAGATATGAATGTGTATGAAGAACCATAAAATGTATATTGATGTTGCAGTAACAGTCCTATCACCAAGTTGAAATAGTTATCATATAGGAAACTGTAGTTAGAACAGTAGTGTGTATATAACTGTAGCTATTAGAAATGTACAGCATATGTATTGTTATTCAAAGGTGTTAATATTACTTTCTTCACCCCACCCTATAACCACATATAACCCATTCCACGTGGAAATGGTATGTGCAATCACAATTAACACCCCTGGACGTTTGTCCTGTTGGGTCATATATATTTGCATGTCTGTTGATGCATCTGCCCTGTTCATACATCCACACCTGATGGCCTGTTGCCATCAATTAACCCTGCATGTTGTTGGACTGTGTATTTATGTTCAAATTATGCATGTGTCATGCACGCTGTTCAATGGTGTGACTATCTGGGTGTTTGGTTAATGGGAATACTAATGCATGCTGTTACAACTAATTGTAATGGTATTATATGTCACTAACCCAAACTGTCATGACATAATGCAAAACATAGTACGACAGGGAAGGCGGGTTCCAGCGGACCCACCTCTCCCACCTCAGCTGGCGAGTGCACCTGGCACTAGTGCCGAGTCCGGACCCTCCTCCGGTGGCCCTGTGCCACCTGCGGGTGGAAGCGCTGCAGGGGATGGGGCTCGCCCCCCCTCTGCAAGTGTGGCCGGAGGAGGACCACCACTCACCCTCCATAGCGTCCGGACTGTGGTGCGTAGGGAGATTCGGGACTCTGTTCTCGAGCCCCTATGCCAGCTCGAGGCACGGGTGGCGCAACTAATGGGCATGCCTGTTGCCCCGCCTACACAGCCCCCAGCACAGCCCCGTCCTGGGCAGTGAAGGAACAGTGGCAACTGTCTATGGGTGGGGATATCAGTTCCACTGTTGCCATCTGTGGGCTCATGGGCTCTGGATATCCAAACCTCCGTCCCCGTCAATTGTGTAATCCCCCCACACGTGTCATACACCGCCCCTGTATGCGTCTTATTTGTCTTGTCTGTTTACCTACCCAATCTACCTCCCCAGCTGTACCAACTTCCTTCACCTGACATACCACTCTCACCTGAAAAAAAAAAAAAAAAAGGGCACTCTGTACCACAAAAAAATTACGCCCCATACATAGCTGCCCATTCCGCACACATTTCTACTGGACATGGAACCTATCAATTACAATTGGCTGTACAACAAGTATTATTGTTGTCCTGACACCTCTCTCAGGGGTGGAAGGTTTCAAATGTCACACCAAATTACATACATATGCACAGCTGTTGCTGATGAAGAAATGGGCAGCTATGGGCCTTACCTACATCCCTCCTGCACATCCCAAGCTTGTTTCCCTACTGTCTTACCCTCTTTGTGACCCCTTTTTCACCACTTTCCTGTCTCCCCATTTTCTTTTCTTTCAAAGAAAATTGCACGGGTGTGCGCAAGAGTAAGCACGTTTAAGCGGTTGTAAGCGGGTGTGCGCAGAGCTAACCGCCAGTGCGCATGCGTGAGCTCCGCGCAAACCAGCGCTAACCTGGTTACAACTGCTTAAAAGTGCCTTAGTCACTTTGATTGACAGGTCCTGTACTCAGTTCAAAAGCAAAATAAAATCCCACTGTGAGTCCTAAACCCAGGACCTTGGAAACAGTAGTTTGCCTGACTTACCACTAAGCCATGACTCTTATACAAGAACATTGTGCTAAAATAAATATATCATGTAATAGTAGGAATGAATGTAAAGGGAATATAGATGTGTAGTACACAAAGCATGCCATTTAGAATTACTATGAAAACTAGTGGATTTCCATAATAGTAGTGTGTGAACAGAAACAGCCATGCTAGTTGGAAGCTAGTAGGTAATAATGTCACTATAGCACCTTGCAAGCCACACACATACTCAAAGCAGGATAAGCACTGCCCATACCCCACAACCTCTTACAGGAACACATCTGGACTAAGTAATAAAATATGTGGAGCAAAAGCCCAAAACCAGGGACACATTACAAATAATGTTACAACAAACGCAGACAGTTCAGAGAGTAACAGGGTCTGCACTTTGTGGGATGTTTGGAAGGGTATGCAGTCTGAAACTTGAATGTTTGTCACCATATTCTGACTTCAGCCCAGAGTGACTTGCCAGAAAAAGGTGTGCATGAGATATTGACCAAAATATGAGGCAGAAATGTGGACAACCTGCAAATATCTGTACACATGACGGGTCTGACACCACCATATTTGAATAGTTAAGAGCCTAGACATAGCAACAGTGAATGACTTACAGGGATGCCCCACAGACCCCATGTGAAATGTACAAACAGTAGGCAGAAAGGTGTAACACATGCAATGGTAACTATGGAGTCCTGAAAGTATTCATCACTTGCATGGCAGAAAAAGTGTAGTAATACATATGCTCATGCTAACCCACAGTCACAACTGCAGCATACCAGACATTTTAATGGGTGTACCCCACTGATATGTACCATTCCATGAGGCACATAACAGATGAACCTGAAAGTCTCTGGGGCCTGCTCAGCAGCATACTCAAATACCCTAATAGATGTCAAGGCCCACACCATGGCCAGACCACACTGCATGCTGTAACACCCTAGCAGATATAGCAAGCATTCCAAGATGTGAATGTACATGGAAAATAGGAAAGCTACAGCAGCACACTACAGTCACGACACCTAGCAGGCATACAAGTAGTGACTGTAAAGGGCAACTATTGAAGCCTTAGCAACAAAGTGCAAGCAAAAGTGAAAGGAAAGCACACACACACACATTAACAGTAGTAGTAGTTGTAGGTGTCAGTGTACATACACAGTTAGTACAGGAAACTGGAGAAATGAATGGAGGAATGTTAATCTGCAACACACCTGGAAATATGAGAGAGATACCAACCTTTACACTCACAGAACATCATCCACAGCAGAACAGCATGGTCCCTGCCCTTAAAATCTGAAAGGGCTACGCCTATCTCACATACCTTTTTATAGCACTGTTCTGAAATCACAGTGAGAACTGCAATCAGTACACAACTGGCTGCATGCAATTAGCAAATGCTGGCTAACAATTGGTGTAGAGGCCATCACATGGGCATATGCAGATACCTACAAAAGTATGCTGTACTCCCAGTCCACACATGCAATACTGTCATTGCACACTGAGAAGGACATGAGAGACAGACAGACAGACAGAGAGAGAGAGAGAGAGAGAGAGAAAGACAGAGACAGAGACAGAGAAAACTGCAATTAAGCAGACACAAACAAACTGTTCAGCAACAGCTACCTGAAAGCTGACAACTGGGAAGTGGAGCAGCAGGACAGAGAACCAGACAGCAACACAAGCAGCTGTGACAAACACAGGTAATGTAAAGTAATACTATAAAGGTCTACATACTGTGAACCCTCCATATGTGTCATTGGTCTGTATCCATATGTATATGAAGATGTGTAAAGGGCAGGGACATACAGCAACTATCAGTGAAGGCTGTACATACATCTGTATGTGAAAGCATCTATGTGCACATATCAATGTTGGTTGATTGTAGGTTGTAGTGCCATGTACAAAGTAGGTTTCACAGTTATGTATGTTTAGCAGTATGTTAGTGTGTGTATACAGTATGGTAGACAAATATGTTGATATACCTGTCTATCATATGGATACGTATGTATGTCAACATATGTATGTGTGTATATATATATATATATATATATATATATATATATATATATATATATATATATGATATGCATATATGTATACATACATAGAGAGAGAGATGTAGGAATACATAGACAGATGTAGATAGAATATTGTACAAACATATCTATGTAATGCACACATACAGATATAGATATATGTAGATACATATACATAGACAGACTGATCTGACTATCTACAGGTATGACTGTATATGACGACCTGCAACACAGCCTGTCCCACCCCCTCTGTCACTCACACCCTCTCTGTGTCCCCCCCCTCCACATCTATAGCAATATATGTACAGCAATATATATATGTGTATATGTATACGGACATATATATATATATATATATATATATATATATATATATATATATATATATACATATAGATATATCTATATACATATATATATATGGGGGTGGGACAGGACTTGCAAACATTGGATCCAACCCAGTTTGGCTTTGTCAAAGGCAGATCATGCCTTTTAAACTTGGTTGACTTTTTTGAAACAGTCACCAAGGCCATTGATGAGGGCAAGGCAGTCCACACAGCCTACCTTGATCTGGCAAAGGCTTTCGACACAATACCCCACTCAGGTATCATTGAAAAACTCACCAGCTTAAATGTAAACCCATACGTCACAAGATGGGTTGCAAACTGGCTAAGTGACAGAACCCACAGGGTCAGAGTTGCTAGCGCCATGTCAGACTCAAAGCCTGTCACAAGTGGTGTCCCACAGGGCTCAGTCTTGGGCCCACTCTTGTTCGGCATCTACTTTTCAGAAGTACAAGCAAACACAGGAGGATTATGGCTGACAAAGTTTGCAGATGATTGCAAACTGGGCGCCATAGTCGAGAACACATCTGACACAGATATCCTTCAGAAGGGTCTTATAGAAATGGATAACTGGTGCCAGAGCCATGGCCTAAAGTTAAACGCCAAAAATGCATAGTCATACCCTTCGGGAAAAACAAGGTTACCCCTAGCTACCATATAGGTGGCAATCCACTAAGCACAGAAGAGGTTATCAGGGATCTGGGGACCCAGGTTGACAGTAACCTTTCGTTTGACACTCACATTGCCAAAGTAGTTAGGAAGACCTTCTACATTGCCCACCTGATCATGAAGGGATTCACATCTAGATCAAGGGAGGTCATCATTCCCCTGTACTCATCACTCATCAGACCAATGATTGAGTACAATGCCCCATTCGGAATGTATCTGACCCGACACCTGCAGCAATTGGAAAGGCCCCAAAAGTTCCTCACCAAAAGGATAAAGGGTCTCAAAAATATGTCTTATGCTGCCCGACTGAAGGAACTCCAGCTTTATTCAGTCGCTTACCATCTGCTCAGAGGTGACCTGTGCCTAACACACAAGGCCATGTCCAACCCGGAATTGATGAACATGCTTCACCTCAAAAAATCTAAATCCATCAGAACTACAAGGGCAAGAGACTTAAACCTTAACACGGTTATTAATAGGACGTGCTGGAGGGACAGATTAATCACCCAGAGACTCCCTATGCTGTGGAACAAAATCCCGGTACATGTGAGGCAGAGCACCTCGCTGGCTTTGTTCAAGAGAAATCTTGACCAATGGATGGGAGATCACAGGTATACCCCAGGGATTACCTCAGTGTCACTGCTTGACAGAGGCACAGCAAAATAATGGGCATAGTATCCTTCAAACTAAAGGGGTGGCGAACTCTGGGCTAGGCTTATAAATGCCCTTGGGCAGATAGCCTAGTATGAACCTATGAACCTATATATATATATATATATATATATATATATATATATATATATATATATATATATATATATATATATATATACAGAGAGAGAGAGAGATGTATATAAATTCCGAGTGAGGCACATGTGTACAGATGTATTGCAACAGGTGCCTGGTGACAAAGGCATGGAGTGAACTCCAGTGTCAAAACCGGAGTACCATACCACATTCCAGATCACCTACACCAGTAACCACCAGATATGTGATTGGCTGCCCACCACTGCATGTGTCAGGGGTGAACAGGGTCATAAATGTGTACAATAGTGGCCCCAATTATATTCACAGTGGCGCACTATCCCTGGAATACCTGCACATGGTATGTGTCAGTGGACATGGTGTGTCAGCTATGGACATGTAGGTCGGTGTACCCCTCCACACCACATAATGGATGCCATGGTATGGACCTCACATGACAGCTACAGATATGGAGAAGGACACAGTGACATGTACAACACTGTCACAATGCACTCAAACACATTACCAATGCACAGTGACTGACAACACCACAGAGTACACATATGCTACCCACATAGAGGTTACCACTCCCGGATTTACATATGTAAGTCACACCCATGGCAGATGTCCAACAACCATAGTAACACCTCACACCATCCACAACCTACATGTCTGCTGTGTGTCGTCCATGCCACTGCAACTGAGTGCACATGTGGAGGTAAGAGTTCTTACCCACAGATAAGACATACCCTGCAATAAACCACACAGTGTTAAGAAGCAAGACTCCCCATGAGTACATGTCACACATACCCCTGCTGAATGTTAGTCAGATAGGTAATATGCCATATGAGTCTCCCTGTGTAACTGTGTGACAGCAGCAGGTACCATCACACCACATGTGTCACAATGGTCAGGGTAGCAGAACAGTATGCTGCTGTAGTCCCAGGGGCAATAGCATATTGTATAGTATTGTATTGTAATGTAATGTATTGTGCTGTATTGTATTGGTATGTTGAGGTGCCTCCTTCATGGAGTGGAGCCACTGCTGCTGTGCGCCAGTGTACAGGTACATATCCTGTAGTCAGGCTAGTGTTACATAGCACTTCTATATGTGTGTTTAGCTCCTGTCAGAGTTTATGTAGCATGCAACTGGGGATACCATCAGGTCCCATTCATGTTGTGTATTCTGCTGTCCTGAGGGTGGCTCTCACCTGGACATCTGTTATGACAGGGAGGTTACAGTCAGCTGGGATAACTATGTCTTATTTTGGGGGAGAGGGCGGGGTGACACCTGAACTGAACCTGTCTGCCACAATGTTGTCGATATCTGTGGTGTCAGTGAAATATTTGTTGTTGTGTACTAACTATGGGCATAGAGGATGGATCCTGACCAGGTTGCTAACATAACTGAAGAAGGCCTTCTTGTTATCTGTAGTGTCCCTCTTGATTTCCCTCTCAAAGTTGCCCATGGATGTTTGTATGATGGAAAATGGATCCTTACTAGTGCTGCTCAGACATGTCCTCCCTTTATGGAATTATGCTCTGTCTTGCAGTAGCTTCCATCTTCTGTAATACAATCTGTCTATGGCTGGGGTCCACCAGACAGGATGCTGTCCCTTTGTGGAGAGTGTCTTGGTCATATATGGGATTGCATGATCTATGCATTCTCGGAGATGTTTGTAGAAAGCAATTGTGTAGGGGTCAGCATTGTGGGTTGTATCTGCCACTGGCCCAGTGGGCTGAAAGGATACCATGTCACTGTTACAAAGTGTAAAGTTTGTATTTGTAATGTTATGCACTATAGTCGTTTGTGCTGGTGGTGGAGGTGGGATATGTATATCCAGGGCAATCAGTGTGTGGTCAGCTCACAGTAGTTGATGATGTAAGCCATACAGTACCTAGATACAAACCCCCAGAGTGAGGAGGTGCTCTTGACCTGAATCAGTGTTCTGACTGCTGGGGTTTGGTAGTATGTCGTATGGAGTGTGCCAGGTACTGTTGCACAGTTGCTGGCTGAGTACTGATACCTGGCCATCTACATGTGTATCCACCAATAGACAGACAGATGCTACATATGTGAGATATGTTGTATCATAACAGTCGAGTAGCATGTGTAGTATGTGTGCCAAATTCTGCTGACATATATTGCTGATACCAGGTTATTTTCTTTCTCAGGTACATGGCCCACCGGAATCCCACCTACTCCACAGCTGAGGATGAGGAGATACACCAGAGCCTGGTGCGGGATTATGCAATACTCTTTTCCTGCACCAGCCAGAATCAGCAGGAGAGGGCTGCACTGTGGCAAGACCTTGTCCGTTGGGTAAATGACATAGGCACGCATAATAGGACATATGAGCAGGTGCGACATCACTGCAGTGATTTAATCAGACATGTCCGTCAGCGTGCATCGGATATCCACAGGCAACAGGTCGCCACAGGTGGTGGGGTGGCTACACATCCCCCACTCACCAGACTGGAGGGACTACTCATGAGTGTAGTGGCTCCAGTCTGCCAGCAACAACAACAGCAGCAGACATGCATTATGATGGAGGCTGGAGCCATGCAGCAGCAAGACAGTGAACGTGCAGGTAATATGCCATATGTATAGTTGACTGTTGTGTACACTGGTAGTTAATGCATGTGTGAGGTGTGTCCTTGGTTTGTAGCTGTCATCATAGTATTTAATGTGCAAGTGTGATATCCTCAATATTAGCAGCTGACCTGTGAAAGGCGACTGTTGTACTACTGACCTGTATCATACTCAGTAACAATGGCACAATTGTGCCCACTGACATTAGTTTCTTCACGTCTGCAGGACCCTCTGGTATAACAGCAATGCAGCCTATCCATGCTGGTGAGTGTGTATTAACAATTCCTGTAATAGTGTTGATAGTAATAGTACTATTTGGCTCACTTAGTAGTGCTCTTTGTATGCATGTAGGTGTGTCTGTGTCTGTGTGTTGATATCATGCATACTGAGTACTGTACAATTGTGTGAAACTGTGTGCATGTGTGCATGTGTGCATGTGTGCACCTGTGTGCATGTGCGCATGTGTGCATGTGTGCATGTGTGCATGTGTGCACCTGTGTGCATGTGTGCATGTGTACATGTGTGCACCTGTGCGCATGTGCATATGTGCATGTGTGCATGTGTGCATGTGTGCATGTGTGCATGTGTGCATGTGTGCATGTGTGCACCTGTGTGCACCTGTGTGCATGTGTGCATGTGTGCATGTGTGCGCATGTGTGCATGTGTGCATGTGTGCATGTGTGCACCTGTGTACCTGTGCATGTGTGCATGTGTGCACCTGTGCACCTGTGTGCATGTGTGCATGTGTGCATGTGTGCACCTGTACACGTGTGCATGTGTGCATGTGTGCATCACTGGTAATGTGTAGACATTGTAAACTGTGTTTCCTGTTTCCCTCCAACATGTTCTGTTGCAGCTCTGGTGTCATGTAGCAGGGAACCTGAATCAGGTGCCGTGGGTACTGATAATGATGACATCTGTGTAATGGCACAGGAAAGTATGCCAGGGTCCGCCATTGGTCAGCCGATTGACAGTACACAGCTGTCGACCCCATCAATGCGCACAGTTATCCTGCCAATACACCCTTTGTCACCAATGTCCCTAGGTGATGGACAGCATACAGTGGGCATTGACCAGGGTCATGTGGTATCTGTGGCACATGCCTCCCCACACAGCAGCCATGGGCATGGCCCAGAGATGGTACCACACAGACAGATGTCCAGGGGTTCTCGTGGGAGCATCCGTGGGCATACTGCCCCGTCAGACGTGCCCACAGAGGTCTTACAACCTCAGCTATGTTTCGGGCTGTCATGCAGGCACAGTCACGTATGGAACGGTACACCAGACAGGGTCTGAGGGAGCTGACAGCATGTCACACAGCCATGACTGACAGTATGCGTGACATTGCGGCTGCCATCCGTGATTTCACCGATGTCATAGACAGACGTTGTGGGGACATATTAGACCGGTTCCACAACTACATGTCCATGAGCCAGGGCGATGGTGGGCGGTTGAGGCGTCGACGTGGCCATATGCCAGCAACAGCAGCAGCTGGCAGTCGTCGCGGATGACAGCAGGGCCACAGCTGCCCCCGTAGTGCCAGCAGCAGCCCCAGCAATGCTGGGTCTGTGCTGTCATCAGACCGCCCCAGGAGACCATGTGCACGTGGCTCTGGCCAGGCCCGACAGGGATCTGTGTCCAGTCAACGAACACCTGCTTCTGATGACAGTACCCAGTCTGGGTTGGTACTGGATACGGTCCGTAGCACCCCTGCAAGGCACAGGTACCGTGTCCGTGGCCAGAGACACTGATCTGTATGACCTGGCAGGTACAGTCTGTGGTTGTCCACAAACACCAGTATATGGCAGCCATGAGGTGGAACTGTGTGCATCCATACACACATGCGAATTGACAACACCTAGGGCTACCGCATACACGCACACACTGCATCAACATTGCCCCACCTTCTACTGCTGTCCCTCACCAACACACATACACATATGTGTCAATTGGTGGTATCGGTGGCTGACTCAGGCATACCAAGTTCACACCCTGTGCATATGATGAAACTGTGCCACCTCCTGCAATCTGTAACAACTGTGCAGGTACAGGTTAACATGTTGCTGATGCACAGGGTGACCACATAGATGTGTAGTAATAGTATCATGTTGTTAACAGTACTGTGTGCTGAATTAATTGTGGGTATATCACAGCATGCCTGATGCAGTAAGTGTGTGATTGTCATGTCCTGTTGTCTACACCCATGGTAAGTACCATAGTGTATCATCTGCACATGTTGGCATACTGGTATAATGATGTCAACAGAAGGCTACATACATAGGTAGCACAGGGGATAAGGTAATGAATGTAATAATACACAATGATGGACATGTAAATTGCAAGTGGCATGTTGCCCACACTGGACTCTGAATGCAGATGTTTGAGGATGTTGATATGTGTGCAGTACTACACGACTGGTACAGGACACACAGGAGCACCCTAGCACTGCATGCTCACATTTCATACCATGCTAGACAGCCCCAACACACATAACTAACTGTCACAGGAGGGAGAGTCCCCATATATGTCAGGGATACTGTGGTGGCAGGCCAGGTAGCATACATCCTACTAAGTATGGAACCACTGAGTGAAGGCTCAGTGTCTGTTATTTGACATGTGTATTACTGTAGGTATGAGCACATGGGTTTCCATCCAGTTATTGTACATCCTGACAGTACATGGTCTGTACACTTGTGTGCACTGAGACTGGACCCTAGCCATCTGACCTGTGTATGTCCATGTACATGTGCATAGTGCCTGCATATTTGCAGTGTTACCTACTGGAACTGGTACAGCTTGTTTGTTGTACAATGGACTACATGCAGCCCTGTTTACTGTAGCTTTGTTTGCATGCATGTTTGCTTGCAATTACCCTGGAATACTGATCACACCTGCAATGCATAGTTATAGAGCTTCTGTGGAGTCCTAGTGCCATCTGCATAGCTTACTATATGTATGTCCATGTCCCACTTGACAGAATGTCACTGTTTGTCCTGTTCACATGTACATTGCCTGTGACACAGTGCATATGACTTACCTGGCATGTGTCCACGTGAGCAGTCATATATGCTACTGCTAACTAATCACAGGCACTACACCTTCACATATTCATCTTCTGTTGAACTACCTGCTTCGCTAGGGACGGCCTGCACCTGTCACCCCTGGGCTTTCAGATATTGGCAAAGGCTCTTGCTACCCCCATAGTGCCTATGTTAGGCAAGGCTCAAATGACAAACCCACCTTTATAGGTATCACAAGGGATAAGAAACTAAGAGTAATGCTACCCAACGCCAGAAGTCTAAACCTCCAGATGCATGCACCCAAAACACTCCTTGGCATGGAGAACATTGATATCTGTGCAGTAAAAGATGCCTGGTTCAGGGCTACTGAGAGCACACCACCACTACCAGGTTTAACCTGGTTGATTTCTTTGAAACAGTCACCAAGGCCATTGATGAGAGGAAGGTGGTTCACACAGCCTACCTGGACCTTGCAAAAGCCTTCACAACAATACTCCACTTGGGCATTCTAGAGATGCTCACCACCTTAAATATAAGCCCCTATGTCACTAGATGGATTGCACAGTGGCTCAAGGACAAAACCCACATGGTTAGAATTGCTGGAGCCATGCCAGACTCAAAACCAGTTACGAGTTGTGTCCCACAAGGCTCAGTCCTGGGACCTCTCTTGTTTGGTATATATTTATTGGAGGTACAGGCCAACACGGAAGGACTGTGGCTGACCAAATATGCAGATGACTGTGAACTGGCCACCATAATCGACTCTCCAGCCGACACAAGCATCTTCCAAAGGGGCATCATAGAAACAGACAACTTGTGCCAGAGCCATGGCCTTCAGCTGAACAGTGTTTAGAAAGGGGAATGTGCATCCTGTAGTCTGTTCATCTAGTTGCCAAAAGGGACATTGTCCTCACACACAGTAGCCCCCCTCAGTCAATAACACACACTTGCTATTTGCAGGATTCAAACCCCTATCTGCCTATGTTATGACACTCAAGATGGACACATTAGTAGAGTGTGCTATTTGCACTACTGGGAGGCTTTTCTTCTCTTGCTGTACTTATAGGGTGCTAACATCATCAGTGTTTACAAAGGGAAATGTGCATCCTGTAGTCCATTCTCTTAGTTGCCAAAAGGGACATTTCCCTCACACACAAAGTAACCCCCCTCAGACAAACACACACACTTGCCATTTGCAGGATTCAAACCCCTACCTAACTATATTACGACACTTGAGACAGATGTATTAGCAGAGTGCACTATGTGCATTACTAGACGGTTTCTCTTCTCTTGCTTTACTTATAGGGTGCTGACATCATCAGTGTTTAGAAAGGGAAATGTGCATCCTGTAGTGTGTTCACCTAGTTGCCAAAAGGGACATTGTCCTCACACACACTAGCCCCCCTCAGCCAAAAACACACACTTGCCATTTGCAGGATTCAAATCCCTACCTGACTATGTTTTGATACTCGAGATGGACACATTAGCAGAGTGTGCTATTCGCATTACTGGGAGGGTGCTCTTCTCTTGCTGTACTTATAGGGTGCTGACATCATCAGTGTTTAGAAAGGGAAATGTGCATCCTGTAGTCTGTTCTCCTAGTTGCCAAAAGGGACATTTCTCTCACACTAACCCCCCTTAGATACACACACACACACACACACTTGCAGGATTCAAACCCCTACCTAACTATATTATGACACTTAAAACAAACGCATTAGTGGAGCACGCTATTCGCATTATTGGGAGGTTTGCCTTCTCCTGCTATACTTATAGAGTGCTGACATCATCAGTGTTTAGAAAGGGGAATGTGCATCCTGTAGTCTGTTCTCCTAGTTGCCAAAAGGGACATTTTCCTCCCGCACACTAACCCCCCTCAAACAAACGCACACACTTGCAGGATTCAAACCCCTACCTAACTATGTTATGACACTTGAAATGGACGCATTAGCGGAGTGTGCTATTTGCATTACTAGGAGAGTTGCTTTTCTCCTGCTGTACTTATACAGTGCTGACATCATCAGTGTTTAGAAAGGGGAATGTGCATCCTGTAGTGTGTTTTCCCAGTTGCCAAAAGGGACATTTCTCTCCCACACGCACCAACCCCACACACACACACTGAACATTTGCAGGACTCAAACCCCTATCTAACTATGTTATGATACTTCTGACGGACGCATGAGCAGAGCGTGCTATTCGCATTACTGGGAGGTTTCCCTTCTCCTGCTATACTTATAGAGTGCTGACATCATCGGTGTTTAGAAAGGGGAATGTGCATCCTGTAGTATGTTTTCCTAGTTGCCAAAAGGGACATTTCTCTCCCACAGACTTACACACACACCAACCCCACTCACTCAGACACACACTGAGCATTTGCAGGATTCAAACCCCTACCTAACTATGTTATGACACTTGTGACAGACGCATTAGCGGAGAGCACTATTCACATTACTGAAAAGTTTATTTTCTCCTGCTGTACTTATAGGGTGCTGACATCATCAGTGTTTAGAAAGGGGAATGTGCATCCTGTGGGGAAGCAGACACCAAGCACACTCTGGCTTAGCTGTCATTCCCTAGGGCAAACAGCCTAGTGTTGACCTCTACACCCATATGTTTAATTGTCAAATACACATTATTTGTTGCTGGTAGACTGTTTGCACATCTTTATTGCCATAGAATTCCCTGTTTGTATGAACAACTTGTGCATCTGTGGAAGATGTTTGCATATGGGAGGGATCCACTATATCACGTATGTCTCTGTAGACATTTAACTGTGTGCACTGGGCAGACTGCTGTAATGTGGTTGGTTCCTGGAATAACACATAAAAATACCAGATATGTGTGTCCAACTGCTAAACTGAGATTTGGCCTAAGTGTGTGAGCATGCCCAGTTCAGCCTTCCCATGGCATGTTGTCTGACATATGTCTCATTTATCAAAGTGTGTGAGCATGCCCAGTGTGAGCATTCCATATGTTGGACTCTGCAGCCCACCACATTTGTGGATGAGTGTGAACTTCAACAAATATCACCCGTTTATGGTTGTGTGTTCTGTGTCATGTTGTGTAGTTACTGTACAACTGCTTTGTGTGTGAACACAACAGGATTATACTGTGCCTGCAGTGTTTGCATGGGATACTTTGCATACAGTTGTCAACATCCTTTCACACTGACCTAACTCTGTAGTACTGTATAGTGTACTGGTAGTACTTTGACTGTGGTGGACAGTATCCTGGGCTTTAGTGCTATCACTGCTTTACACTTCGATAGTGAGCACAACAGCCTGGTTAGGGGCCAGTTGTGTACATCTGACCATGTTGCATTCTGTTCAGATATGAACTACTTAAACCAGGCTTATCCAACATTGGTAGTGTATTCCACAACATAGGTGTACATTTGCAAACACTAGCGATGTGCCCTAGTCCATGTCTAATGCTAGTTGGAGAGTGTGTTTGTCCTTCAACACACATTGTAAGTGGAGTTTGCCATGAGATATGTCATGGTTAGTATACTGTGCCTCTGTCTACCTGTGACATGACAGTGATACCCAGGATAAAGCTACCATCTCCCATCCACTCATCAAGATTTCTATTGAGGAAGATTGATAAGTGACTCTATGGGTAGCCTGTACTGGGGGTTCAATCATGGGTGGGGGTGGCTTCTGTGTTATGGATCATGTAGTACAGCTTGTCCTATGTATGTCAGTGCTGGGGTTCAGGTCTCTCATGTGCATAGCTCACTGCCATTAAGATTGTACAAGGTGCAGCATGTTTATTGATACCAGCAACACAGGAAAAACATGGCATCTGTGCAAACTCTTTGATACTCCTGGTGAGGTACTGTTGGGGACTTTACGGTTGATGGAGATGTCTGCTGAGGTACATCCCACAGGGGCTATTGTAGTCAATTGTACCGCTGATGAAGGATGACTGCAGAGCCACAATGACCTCCCCTTATCTAGATCTGACAACCTTCATGATTAGGTGGGTATATGGTATGTTTCTGTAAACACTACAGCACATGTTTGTCCACTGCAGGATATCTATCACCTTGTGTCCCCAGGTCTCTCATTACATGTTAACTACATAATGGGTTAACACCTATGTGGTAATTGGTGGGCACTTACTGTATATCCACGGGGGTTGACTATACACGTTTCTGCAATTAGCTTGCTGACATGGCTATGGCACCAGTTGTCTGTTTCTATGTGGTCCTTTTGTGGGATGCTTGTGTCAGCTGGTGGATCATATGTGGTGAGCAGTTTGTAGTCCTCTGTAAACATGTTCGGACACAGTCCTTCCATGTTTGCCTGTACCTATGGGACATATATACCAGACGAGGGAGATCCCAGGACCAAGCCTTGTGGGATGCCAGTTATATCTGGTTTGTAGTCTGACATGGCTGCAGCATGTCTGACCATATCTGTTCTGTCCTTGGTCTGGTTTGCAACCCCTCTACTGACATTGGGGTTTATATTTAAGCTGGTGAGCTTATCTATAATGAACACATAGGGTATTGTATAGAAGCCTTTGCAAGTTCCAGCTACGCTGTGTGGATCACATTGCCCTCATCAATGACCTTAATGACTGTTTCAATTGAGTCAAACATGTTTAGGGGCAGGATCTGCACTTAAGAAAGCCACACTGGGTAGGGTCCGGTGTCAGTAGGTCCCCAATATCTTTATGTCTGTGGTACATGCTGATCCTTTCCATAGCTGTGCAGACTGAGCTTCTCAGGATTCTGGGGTAGTAGTTTTCAGTATCCATTCAGGCAACACCTTTGTTGAGAAGGACCACTGTTGTTGTACACTGCTCTTTGGGTACATATTCTGTGGTAAGGCTGACATTGAGCAGTAGTGTGGTTTGGCATTCCATTCATCCTGGAGTCCATGTTGCACTAAGCCCAGGACACCATCTCATACCATTGCTGCTGTGTGTTTTGCTTTGTAGATGTTGGCTGTTACCTCAGCATCTGCAATGTCAGGGGGCCAGCAGTCTGCTGGGATAGATATTCTGCATTTGGGGGGGGTTTGTACTGCACCTGTCAGGATGTATGTTGGCAATATGTGTGTGTGTTTGTGATATTTGTGTGATTCAGAGCATATCTGTGAATTCCCAACATGGTTCCTACCATCAGTTGTGAAAGCCTTGGGATTATCCTTAGTGTCCTGTACAATTTGTTACTTCATAGGTTCATAGGTTCATACTAGGCTATCCACCCTAGGTCATTTGTTAGCCTAGCCAGAGTGTGTGTGGCTTTTGCCACCCCTTGCTATGTGAATATTATGGCCATTTATGATTTGCTTTGCTGTGCCTCTGTCTGGACATGACACAGTGAAGACCCCCAGTGTAACTCTACAATCATCCATCCACTTGACAAGATTCCTGTTGAAGAGTGTCAGTGAGGGGCTCTGCCTAACATGGAGTGAGATTCTGGTCCAGGGTGTGGGGAGCCTCTGGATTATGTATCTGTCCCACCAGCACATCCTATTTCATTATTTGTTGAGGTTGACATCTCTCACTCTCACAGCTCTGATGGATTTGAGTTTTCTGGGGTGGAGCATGTCCATTACTCCTGTGTTGGGCATGGCCTTCTACAACAGGCATGCAATGCCTCTGTGTAGGCAGTATGTGACTGCATTCAGCTGGGGTGTCTACAGCCAGGCAGCATATGACATATATTTGAGACCCTTTATCCTCTTGGTGAGGTACCTTTGAGGTCTTTCTAACTGCTGCAGGTGTCAGGTAAGGTGCATCCCATATGAGGCATTGTACTAGATTATGGGTGTGATTAGAGAACAGTATAGGGGCACAATGACCTCTGTTGACATAGATGTGAATCCTTTCCTGATTCGGTGTCAAATGTAGACAGTCTTCCTAGCCACATTGGCAATGTGGGTGTCACATAACAGGTTACTGTCCACTTGTGTCCCTAGGTCCCTGGTTACTCCTTCCATACATAATGGTTTACCACCTATGTGGTAATTTGTGGTACCTTGTTTGGTATTTGGTGGGACATTCATACTGTCCAGTGTCTTCAGGATGGCTGGGTGGGGTTCCTGTGTGTGAGAGTGTGGTCTGTAGCATGCTACAGACTGTACAGCAGTCTTGCCTACAGTTAGTTGCACATGGGTGGACTGCAATGCCTTGTGCATTGTCAGTTACCTGGACGTATGGGTGTCTGTGCTGAATATGGATACTCACCGTCCTTTTATGTTTTGTTCCAGGTTTTGCGGCCATGACACATGATACGTGGTATAACCTGGTAGTGCTGGTGTGCTGTCAGGAGGCTTGCAGCAGGTTTCTGTCAATGCACAGAAATCGATGTTCTCCATACTGGGGATGGCCTTGGGAGCATGCATATTGGGGTTTACACATCTGGCATTGGTCAGCATTACCCTTATGTTTCTTTCCACTTATGTTTTCTATGGTGGTGGGTCAGTCTTTTCAGCCTTGCCTACAAAAGGCTCTATGGAGGTGGCAAAGGCCTTATCCAATATTCAGATGCCAGGGGTAACAGGTGCAAGCCATCCCAAGAACAGCTGTGTGGCTTGTCAAGCATGACATCCCAAGCAGACAGACATTGGATCCCCCTGGAATGACACCAGTAAGTGCGCCACTTGCTATGACTGATCATTCCATGTTTGTACTGTGGCATTATTCTTGGTAAGGGTAGGATGCTGCAAACGGTGAGTGTCATACCGGCCTGGACTACATAATCAGAGAGCTCATCTAAGTCTCTTTTCATGTAGTCTAGGGAGGTACATCTCAGGTCATTCACACCAGCATGGACTATGACTGCATCATATTTCTACTTGCTTTGGAGTGACCTGCATACTTCTGTTATGTGGCATTGTGGCAGCCTACAGGCAGCTTACTGTACCCTTTCCCTTGTTCAGTCTGGTGTGCGGGACAGCAGTGTGTCTGACTATGGAGTCACCTATTACAACTGTATCAGTCATGTTGTTTCTCCTTCTGGCCTGTGACTGTTTGGCACACCAGCTTTGTGTACTATGTGTTGCATGTGCTATGTTTGGAGGTTGTTTGATTGGGTGTCTGCTTTAGAGGCCTCTGTTGGTGTGCTGTGTTTGTAATTTGTGCCTCCGGGAATGTTTTTCTGTGTTTATGTGTTTGGTTTGCAGTTGTGATAGGTCTATGTGGGACTGTGTTTGTGGTGTGTGTGGTTACCTTCTCCTCCTGACTAGTTTTGGGAGTACTGAGTTGAGGGAGCTCAGACTCCAGTTTGGATAGCTGGTTGCATCTCTCACATATATTTGTATTTGTTGGGTGGAGTTGGGGGGTTGTCTGTGTACTTGGGGCAGGTGTAACATTGCCTCAGGATTCACAGATTCAACTTGTTGTGGCTGGCATTAGTGGATTGTATGTGTGGACAGATTTTATTGCCATACTACTGATCAGTGATTACTTCATTGTTTATGTTTGCTCTATCATGTAGTAGCTTCCTCATTCTCTTGCATGGTTTGGTTATGGCTGGTGTCCACCATGCCAGATTCCTTGTGTATGGCATTGTGTCTTGTTTTAATTTAGGATTGCATAATCCAAGCATTCCTGGCAGTGTTCATGGAATGGCTGTATTACAGGTTCTGAGGTCTCGCCCATATTTTGCACCTGCACAGGACCTTTAATGGATTCCACATCAGTTTGGAGGAGTGCAAATATTGCTTTACACATGTTTTCCACTGTGGTTTTCTGGCCAGGGACTGTGGTCAGGATGTGTATATCCAGTGTGATTACTCTATGGTCTGATCTTACCAGTGAGGGATACACTTCTCATCTTGCCATCCAGTACCCATGTTGCTGATTATCACATCCAGTATGCTTACCCCTCTTGTGGGAGTGGTACGTTGTTCCTGGGCCTTTTGGTTTATGGATTCTATGAACTTTTTTCCTACACTGTTGGAGATAGTATAATGCTCCCAGTCTATGTCTGGGTATTTTCAGTCACCCAATATAATGTGGTTTGGAGGACTTGATATATTCACGTATTCCAGCATAGGCCAGGTGCAGTTCCTGGTGCTGGGACAGTAGTCTATAGCAGGCTATAAACTGGGGGGCAGTTTTAGCCACTGTTACTTGACCATGGCTAGTCCATGCTGCTTTTTGTTGTGGTACCAACATGGGGGTGTGGTTATCCTTGACGATTCTTGCTAGTCACCCTCCTTTTGTAGCTTGTTCCATGTTTTGAGGCTGTACAGCACAGTATGAGGTGTAACCTGGTAGTGTTAGGGTGCTGTTGTGAGCCTTGGCTCAGTTTTCTGTTACAGCGCAGATATCACCATTCTCCATGCTGGGTGAGTTTAGACTGCATGCATCTTGCTGTTTCAACTTATCCCTTATCTTATTCTTATCCCTTCTGATACCTATGGCGATAGGTTTGTGTTTTGAGCCTTACCTATTCAGGGCACACTGTGGGTAACAACAGCCTTTGCCAGTATCCATACGGCCTGCACTGATAGGTGCATGCCAGTCCTAGCAGGTGGTGCATCATGTCATGCTCAGCATGCCATCCCAGACTGGCACACATTGGATCCCTTTTGACTAACTGTGATACTTCCGTCAATTATTGCACTTGATCATCTCATTGTCATGTTGTGGCATGATGCTTGGTGAGGGTAGGATGTTAGTCAGGGTCCTCAGGTCTGCATATAGTACATGGTGTTACATTACTTAACACATAGCATTCATGCCTCAGGTGGTGCTGCAGGGCTGCCTCTATCGGATGCGCATATTACACTTCCCTGTACATGTTTGAGAGCAGGTTGTGTCATGTTAGGCATCCCTGTTACTATATGAGTGAATCAGAGAGGGGTATCATTCCCAGGGTTCCTACTGAGCCAGTGTATGTGCTATGCGTTGCCTCTTTGCCAAGGCCAGGGCATACTGGGCACGCCTCCTTCTGCCTACTGGGGCAGGCTCAGGTTGTTCCTCCTCTGAGCTACGCTCTGCCTGTGATGGCCTTGGTAATGGTGGGGGGCTGTTTGGCCCGGCCCTATGCTGGTCCTGCTGCAGCTGTTTTCACAAGATCATATTATGTAGCATAGCACATACCATGACAATTTGGGTACATGTAGTTGGTGTGTACTGCAAGGCTCCACCAGATGTGTCCAGACACCGGAACCGTGACTTGAGCAGCCCAAACACATGCTCTATTACATTACGTGTTTGTGCGTGTGCCTCATTATGGCGTTCCTGTTCAGGTGTGTGTGCGTTTCTGATGGGTGTCATCAGCCACGGCTCCAGTGCATAACCTGCATCCCCCACTAGGTGTCCATGCGGGATGTCCGCATTGGCAAATGTCTGGTACAGTTGTGTCAAATGCCAGATGTGGGAATCATGGTAGCTCCCAGGACAGCCAGCACACACATTCATTATTATGCCCTGGGCATCACACACGACCTGGCAGTTGATGGAGGGGAAGCCCTTGCGGTTGATGTATGCCCTACCCCGCTTACCGGCTGGTGCTTTGATGCATATGTGCGTGCAGTCTATTGCACCCACTACCTCAGGGTATTCCGCTATTTGCTGGAAGAGATGCATATTGCTGGCCAATACCTCACGGGCATTGGGGAAATATACATGATCACCGACATGTGCTGACATGGCATCCAGGAACTGGTGCAGTACCCTGGAGGCTGATGCCTGTGATATCCCCATCATATCACCAGTTGGTCTCTGGAAGGTACCTGTTGCTAGTATTCTTAGGCCAACACATACCTTGGTTTCCACTGGGATGGGTTTCCCTCTGTTGGTTCTGTGTGTGAGGCGTGGCCTGCACAGCTCCACTATTTGCTGCAGGAGGTCTCTGTCCACTCTATAGTGCTCTACTATCTCCAGCTCATGTAACCTGTGGTAGGTGACCCTGGGCATGTACACTCTTCTCCGTCTCCTCACTGTGGGTTGTCTGGCACCATCTGCATTGTCACCACCCTCAGCAAGTCGCCTATGTCTCATTATGACAGCTATGGCAGCCCCTAACATTTCTGCTCTGAGTTCAGCTTTTTCAGTTTTCACTTCTGATAACTTAACTCCTGTCTTGCAGTGTCTCTTGAGAGAAACATCCTGCA